>NW_018736479.1:0-32086 GCF_002204515.2 Aedes aegypti
ATCACAGTAGTGCGCATTGAGGAAAGAATCGAATGTTTGGGAAATTCCTATCCCTGGCTCCCGCTCATATTTCAGTTGGAAATGGACGTCGCCACGAACACACGGTGCGAAAAGTTCAAGCCCGTAATGTCATCTCGGGGTGTATAATTAGTGCTCCACACGAAAACGACGACCATGGGGAACAATCATCGAGACATAACTTATACACTGTGGACCATGGGCGTGGCCGGGGGGGTAGATAGGAGAGCGGTGCTCCTTACACGGATAAAAATCTGATCCCCACACCATGATTTACAAATCATGAAATTCATAAATTGGTTAGGTCATAATATCAGGATCACAAATCCTGGAGTCATAATCATGATTCCTCATAAGCGTAACATCCAGTGTGAAAACACTAAACGGCGTACTTTGCTTCATCTCATTTGTATCGATCACACTTGATTCAAGATGACGAAGTGGATGAGTGGTAGAGAACGCGGCTTACAATCGGAAGGTTCTTGGCTCGAATCTCAATGAATGCTATTTTTAACTTTTTTTTTATTTTGTCGATCATAAACGGATGCGCGACTCAGTATTTTTGGCATTTGAATCATGATTCCGAGCAATCAAGTACAAAAACCTAACGCGTGTGTTGCGTTACGGCAATCTGACTCATGATGTCATGAGTCCAAATCATGGTGTATTTTCATAAGACGAAAACACGCTGGAATCATGATATCATGAGTCATAATCTTGTTTTTGGATTCTGATTTCTACCCGTGTATTGGGTTTCGTCAAGGAAGTATGTAGAACAGTTAGTTTAGGAATGTAATCTGTCATATTTTAGAAAAACTATACTGCCCATAACTGCATATTTGTAACATTCGACAAAAGTAGGCATTGAGTAAATGGAACACCAAGTGTGCATTTTATGGCAGTATGGGAGGATACTAGAATTTCTAAAAATTACCAGGAACTCATAAGTGCTTATTTGAGGCTGATATTTTGTACAACTCATATCGCATACTAGGTGGATAGTCAGAATTTTTTTTTATATAAATTAGATTGCTATTACATTACGAGGCTTATTTATAATCTCAATGTGACTGTTATGCGGTTATAATTACCAATGTGACAAAACAACTTGGTATTTTTTTTCGAATTTTCTAGAACAATCTCACAGATTTCAGTATGTTGATCGAAAGTATTTATCCTTTGATGACTCTCCATGGTATTAAATCCAATTTGTCAAAAATGTCTAATGTGACTGTTATGCAGTTATGGGCAGTATAGGTAGTATATAAAATGTCAAAGCAGAACAAGTTTTTGTCTCAAACACCAAAATACCACTATTTACTGTATTTGAGGTCGCTAAATCTATTGTCATTTGAAAAAAAATCTTAGGGCTTTTTGAAATATTGATTATTGAAAATGCATAATTTATCGATCTCAGTCAACTTGCATGCAAGTTTCGCTGCTTTCGCATCAAACTTCGCATGATGACCAATAGGAACTCTACTAAGATACCCCGGGGCAAGTGAGAATCCGGGGTAAGTGGGACATTGCGTCATAGCTCGTTTAGGAAAAGATTTTCAAGGTGGTATTCTTCTAGAAAGTTGACAGTTGTCAGCTCAGCACCATTTTCAATTTGCATGATAAATTGTGAAACGTTTCACGTTCTGCATTGGCTCGCAAAAAATAATTGTGCAATAAATCAAATTACTATCGATAAACTACAACTTCAAGTATTGTTACAAGCTGCTTACGCAAAACAGGTATTTTGTTTTCATTTCATATAAAAATTTCTGTAGTCTAACTTACCCCAAAATATCTCTATACTCGGGGTAAGTGGGACCTATCGCAACAAGCACCAGAATCAAAACTTTTCCTACACGTTTCAAATATTTTTCTATAGAGTAGCACTAAAGCATTTAAACGAGTGATTTTATAAAAAAAAATCAATCTTATATTACGTAATTGTTGAATAGGAGAAAAATAACTAATTTTTTCTTAATATTTTTTTCTATTTTTATTTTTGAAATATGATTTTAACCAAAAGATAAAATTTAAAATACAACCATGAGAACGACTACTATACTATTTTTACTGCACTATATTTGATATTTCTACCAAGTTCAGTAGTAGCGGAAAACAGTTTCATCCCATTAAGTGGTTTTTCCGCCATGCATAACAGTAATAATAAATAATATAAAATATTTAAAAATTCGTCAATTATTGAAAACTTACGAGCTGCATTTCGATTGATAACTTATAAATGATATATTTGAAAAATGGTTTATACCTCTTCACACATTTAGTGAGGAATTTTTGTTAAAATTAAATGCGATGTGACATAATCTTTACATTTACGCTTTCTTCCTAAAAACGTTACGTATTTTATGGTTTGATCCCTTATGTACATCAAAAACTGTACTCAAAATTGAAACCTATGATTCATCAATTCCTATTATTGCAATGATTGAGTTACTGATGTGGTTTGACGCATGAAACTGGATGTGTCCCACTTGCCCCGTTTAGCGAGGTAACTGCGTCTAATGACTCATATTTCTTTCTAAAGTTTTCACAATTTCGAAATTTATTCGATCAAATTCATGCACATACCAGCAAATATGTAGCCAAAATGTGACCGTGTTGTTGGGATTTGCAAAAATATTGACATTTTCAAATTATATTGAACAATTTGTTTGAAGTATCGTTTTTATGTCCCACTTGCCCCGCGGTACCTTAATTGAAATTTCAAAAGTTTTCCAAGCCCTTAGTAGACCTATTACTTTTCAATTAACAATAGCAACCTGAAAACATCTCTGATGGAAATCTAGCAACGCTCATGCTGAGAAACAGTTTTACTCTATAACGATGTAAAGATTTTTAATGTCTGCATAGTGGATTCAAACTTGTTAACTGGCTTCATAATTTAATCGCACAAGGATATATTTCAACAAATGTAATCTTCCCGTAAACTGAAGGAAGTATTTTGTCAGAAAATATTACCCCTTCCAACAACACATCTTTTCACTATCCCAAGATCTCTCCAATATAATCGTCGTAGACCATAAGCAACGCACGGTGTCATGTGCGTTCTGTCAAACAATTCTAAGTTTTCATTCGAGAAAAATAAAACATCTCTTCGGAGGTGCGAGGTTCTCCCTCTGTCGAGCTGGAATAGATGCCTAGAATCGCAAATAAATTTAAAAAGTTGAAGTCCCCAAACAAAACAATCTCCTCGTCGTTCCTCGTAGCCGTCCCAAGCACCTGCCAGCAGTTCAACGGAATCAACGGTTACATATTTCAAGCAGCTAAAGAATCGAAACGAAAACATCACCTCCGGAGCATAGCGGAGAAATTTTTCTCGTCTGGTGAAAAGTCGGTAGGCATTTTTTGTTATTTATTCTTAGAGTGTCCATCCCGGGACATCCCGGGACAAAAAATCCCGGGATTTGACAAATTTCGGGATTTCCCGTTTCCCGGGATTTTAGTTCTGACATCCCGGGAATCCCGGGATTCCCGAAATGTACGTAGAATTTGATGAAATCCACTAAATTTCAATGAAAAACAATTACATTTTTCCCGCACTATCAAGCCTTATTTGATAAAATAGAAAAGCTTCATGAAAAAGAGAAAAAACGAGTAATTTTTTTCATGATACGATCAATTTACCTAGTAAGAAACACATATTTTTATTTGTCTAGTTGCAAAATTTCAATGCTTTTCTCTTCAAAATTAGCCGGTTTCATAATCCTCGGCTAAGAAAGCAAATTTGAAAGTACACCTAAACTTCAGTCAATAATCTTAGTTAATTAACATGATCTTCTACAATACCTTCAATGATCTTTAATCGTTTCTTCAGAACAGTTTTAATGACTTTTCAAATGTTTGAAGCAAATTGCTTTAATATTATGACTTAATATTTTTATCACACTTCTATTCATAAGTGAGAGAAGGTATCGACCGTGATTGTTTTATATTACCGTAATCCGGGGTATCATTGATCAGCAGGGTAACATTGATCGGAATGACGCATCTCTTAAAACGTTCGTATCATCTTTTATTGATGGAACATTTCCAAATCATGAATAGTGCTTCTCTTTCTTGTATTCATGAGCTAATGAAAGTGAAGATTTTTGCGGAAATTGCGTTTACCTTATGCGTAAATTTGTCAACTTTTTCGAAACAATGATTTCAATGGGTAAGGATGACACTACCGAAGATTCATGTCTCACATAAGTTCTGCAAACGATATGAGCAAGGAAAAATGCGGTTCTTACTAAAAATGGCATCGCCGAAAACGATTCCGTTGTCAAAACTATCATAAGTATGCTCAATTAGGCAACATTAACGAATTACTGTAAAATATATAGAATTCCCTTAGGAAATTACCTACTTTCAGGCGTTTTCCTTAGGTCGGGGTGTTTTTATTTTTAAAATAACTCAAAAAGTTTGACCTTCATATTCGGCTTTAGGAGCCTTGATTTTAGTAAGGAACGACATTTTCAATATTACCGAATATAGTTAACATAGGTGATCAATGTTACCCCATATCGACTAAATCAAAAAATCACTTAAAACATTTTTTTAAACATGCTTAAAGCTTTCAAAAAACAAAATGCAGTATGTAGTCACGAGCTATGGCTGGCAGTACTTGTTTTAAAAATATAAAATTTGCAACATTTGCATTTTCAAACGAAATATTTAAGAAATATTCAAAAAAATGATCAATGTTACTCCGGATTACGGTATTTTGTTATGGCTATAGTGGTCATGCGACTCAATGGTAAAGGGAGTCTATAGAAGATTAGGCGTCGCAAAGGGGACAAAAAAATCCATTCATAAGTGATATAGATAATTTGAAAAATCCCTAGCAAACCCGTAATTAGTCAAGCCAAGTTTAGATTTTTGTTAAATTACTTCATCAGAATAATGAGGTCATACCGTTTTGATTCATATTACGGACAATTAAGGCCTCAGTGAAGTATAACTCAATGAAAAGCATATAAACAAATTATTCTGTACGATTTCTTTGCGTTGACGAACCTTCAACACACATAATTTTTGAATGGTGAGTGAAGATTTTAATTCTACAACATTAAGAATTTAAAATAAATATAAATATGTGGACTTTTCATGATTCTAATTCCGGACACTTCCTTACTTTTGCCTCATATTCCGGACAGCTCAAGAAAATCATAAATAAAAAAGTTAAATCATCAATTGAAATCGTCAAACTTCTTAAGAGATATCTAATGTAGTTGGGCGATACAAATTTTCATAGGTATTAATGGAAAATGCCCATTAAAACGAGCCTCGAAAGAGAGAACTTTTGGACGGCGAAATTTGAAACATATCGTGTGAAATGTTTGCCGTACAAAGTAGAGTGACCGGAATTTGAAGCTGTCCGTAATATGAATCAAAACGGTACATGAAATGTGATTTGTTATAATTAACATGTTTTCTTAGAAAGTTACATTATCTTTTTCTTTCATTGAAGAAACATTGTATTGTTGAATTTGTATATTCATTTAGCAATGTCAACCAAAATACTTGTTTTATTGAAAATTTGATAAATCCCGGGATCCCGGGATTTCCCGGGATAAGATTAGATTTTTTTCCCGAATCCCGGGATGAGCAAAATGGCCGGGAAATGGACACTCTAAATTACACGCATGGAAGCTGAGGAAAAATTTATGTGCGATCTGCTATGCGCCCCAGGAAAACGACGTGTCCGTCTTCAACGGTTGCGGCATTGTCATTCTCCAAAGCGCGAAATATAAACTTACTGTTATTTATGATCGCAACAATGATGTGTCGCCGGGGCCAAGAGAAGCACAAAATAATTTGGAAATTTGTGGATTTTTATAGCTGTGGGCATAATAAAATTGAATTACCGGTGTCAAAGGAAGAAATGTTTGGCGAAACAAGTGTCTAAACGTTGTCATCAACACAAAATCCTAATTTTGTCAGAAGTTTGGAATCCACAAACTCGATATCAATTTCAATATCTACCTCAATCTCAATCTGAATCTGAATTCGAATCTGAATCTGAATCTGAGTCTGAGTCTGAGTCTGAGACATTTTTTTATAGTAGGGTACAAAAAAGCTTCAAAAGCCTGGCCTGTTGTGTGTTGGCACGGTGTGGGACTCACGTGAGGCGTGCTTAACCGCTAAAAACTTTCCCTACTGCTTCTGTGTCTCGATTCCCCCCCAGAACTACATCAGGCAACTTCATTGGGGGAGGGCTGTGCTCATGCACTTCGTCAATCTCAGCCTCTAGCTGTTCTGCTAGTTCGCTGTTGGAGCTTAATCTCATCATAAACGCTGCTCGCTACGACATTTCTACGGTGTCTCTGCGACTACTCGTTTTGCTCAATTAGCGGTTGAAGGTCTCGCCGTGGCTTTGGACAACTTTCTGTGCGGCGACGCATACTTCCATTGGGCTGGCCTCCCATCAGAGCCCTGTTGAACTTCTACTTGACGCTCATGTGCACTTCATTGCTCTACGATGACTCGTTTTCCGCTGCTGCTGTTCGAGCTCTCCTGGTTGACCAGTTTGATGCCGAGGTCGGTCCAGCGATTCCAGTTAGAGAATGATTTCCGGTTCACTGGCACTCCGACGACCCAAAACTGGTTTGTGACGATCGATGCTACTCAGCCAAGTCCCCGACGGTGGAGCTAGCCTACTCCGGCTACGCGCTTCTTCATGCTTCGATACTGGCCGGTGGAGTGCCGAAGTCGGTCCAGCGATTCCGGTTGGAGGATGGCTTCCGGCGCACTGGCGCTCCGACGACTCAAGCCGGTGATACGCTACGTACTGCTCAGAGTAGTCCCCGGCGGTTGATCTACTCAACTAGTCCCCGGCGGTGGACTCAGCCTACTCCGACTCGACGTTGGTCGGCCAAGTGTCAGGGTCGGTTCTGCAAATCCAGTTGGAGGATGGCTTCAGGTTTGCAGGCACTCCGAAGACTTTTAACCGATACTACGCCACGCTCGCTCTACTCGGTCTAGTCCCCGACGGAGGATCTAGCCTACTCCGATCGCGACCCGGAGCCATCTCGTTTGCAGCAACGACATAATCGCCGTTATTCCCCAGTTCACCGCATTCCAGGTGCTTTCATGCTGGCACATGTTCTGCACAATGTTGTCCGGATTTACGACGCTTGCGGTTTCTGGCGGTTGTGCTACTTTTCCCCGAATGTCGTTACCCCGAACGCCAGTTCCCCGAATGTCAGTTCCCCGAATATCCCATTTCCCCGAATAACCCACTTCTCCGAAGAGTTTTTGGCCTTTCATATTTGACATAACTGTATACATTTCAAGAGGGGTGAGTGTACTGGTCATCTGATATTCACCCTTCTTTATTTGATTGGCGGTTCTTACGAGTTTTTCCATCCTCAGCATTTTTTGGCAACATGTGTATAGTCGAGAATGACTAAATACCTCCTTCTTTTGATTGCTTACCATTCATATAATTCACCATCCTGCCACTGAAAACCATTATAGCACCTATTTGAACTGCTACACTTTTCGGGGAATCGGGTCATTCAGGGAAATGCCATTCGAGGGAACGGGGTATTCGGTAATGAGAATCTGTGCAGATATTTCCGGAAGCATCCATGGCCTGACAGAAACTGGGTCAGGAAGGAGTTAACTTCTCCAGAAAACAGGTCGTCCACACCGACACGTCAGGAATAAGCCTGTGGGCATCCTTTCTCCGAGTTATTCCACTCCTGTTGCCACCTGGCCATTGTGTTCAATCTAATGGTATTTCTCACATTCCTTGTGTCCCTTTGCTGGTAGCATGCTATGTCCTCAGCCAGAGTGTTGCAGATGAGGATCATTCCGGCGATAACGCACACTGCCTCCGATGATATAGTGCGGTAGGCACTCGCCACCCGTATAGCCATGAGCCGGAACGTACCTGCCAGCTTATCTCGGTTACGTTCGGTTCCCTACGCTGCAGCCCAAGCCGGGACTCCGTACCTCAGTGTAGACGATGATACGGTCGCCAGAAGATGCCTCGTGCTGCTTCTTGGTCCTCCAATGTTGGGCATGATCCTAGCTACGGTGTTAGCTGCTTTCGCTGCCTTTCCGCAGGCATAGTCTACGTGGCTGTTGAAGTTTAGCCTGTCGTCGACCATTACTCCAAGGTGCTTTAGAGAGCATTTCGATGGGATTGCGTGTCTTTCGACGTTGATCTCCAACTGCTGAACCGCCTTGCATCTCCATTTTATAATGAGCCAGTCATCCACGATTCAATTGTGTCTAGCAATTCCACCGTCAGCATCTCCACCTCCTCCGCAGTCTCGCCAGTTATCGCAAGAACGACGTCATCTGCGAACCCGACGCACTCGACTACATTCGGCAGTGACAAGGTTAGCACTCCATCGTACAACATGTTCCACAATGTTGGACCAAGTATGGATCCCTGTGGAACACCCGCCGTGACTTCAATTGACATCCGTCCCTGGTTTGTGTCGTAGATCAGTACCCGGTTATAAAAGTAACATTGCAGAACTTTATACAGATATTCGGGAACTCGCATTCTGTGTACGGTTGCGGCGATAGCCTCCCAACTGGCACTGTTGAACGCGTTCTTGACGCCTATTGTTACTACTGCACAGTATCGATTGCCTCTCCTTTTCTGCTTGGACACTTTCTCCGCGATGACTGCCCGAATAGCATCCACCGTCGAAGTCTTTTTACGGAATCCGGACTGGCTTTTCGACAATCCGTTCTCGGCTTCCGTGTAGATCGTAAGCCTGCCGAGGATGACCTTCACCAGAAGTTTGCCAAGAGTATCCAGCAAGCATATTGGTCTATATGAAGCAGGATCTCCTGGCGGTTTTCCCGGTTTTGGCAGCAACACCAGCTTCTGCACCATCCATCTGTCTGGAAAGCATTCTTCCGCTAGACACTTCTGCAACGCTGTCCTGAATATGTCTGGGAACGCCAAGATTGCTGCCCTACGTTAGGGATACGATCTGGTTCGGAAGCAGAAGGAATCTTTTCGCAACCGTTATCAGCTCGGCGTTAGACACTTGTATCAAAGACAAATTAAAGACCTTCATGTCCCTTGCAGTTGCTCAAAATTTTATGGCTCATAAGGTGATCTAGAATGTCGTGAAAAAGTGTACTGCGATCTGTGAAACTTGGGTACCTTTTGCACTACCGAGGAACCAAATGCAGTACTAGAAGTGGTACCCAATCTGAACCCGAGTAGGAAGGACCTGCTTGTATACCGGCATTTTCTTCATCTACGTCAGCGTACAGGGTGGGCGGCCACGCGGTTGGAGCATGCGTAGAAAAAAGAACGTTTACTATCGCCCTCAGTTTGTCGGGACACATTACAGCTGGGGCAACTGAGCCTTTGATCTTTGCCAACACCACACGATAGGCGTCAGCTTTCCGGCACAACTCCTTGTAGCAGTTCGTTTTACTTGTCGCTATTTTCCGTTTGAACGCGGCTCTGGCCAGTCGGTAGGTCACTTCACGCTCTTCTGTGCTGGCTTCGGATCTAGCTCTCTGCACGCGTCTTCTGGCTCTTAAGCAGGCTTGCGCGAAGGATGCTAAGTTCCACCAGACGCCGTTGATTCCTTGGCTCCAATTTTCTCGGCATAGTTGCGTCACACGCTCTCGCCAACGCTTCTGTCAGGTCTCCTGAATCCATGTTTGGAGCGTCGCTTACTGCTCGGAGTGCTTCGACAAAAAGATCCTTGTCAAAATGCTTCGTCTTCCACCTTTGTTCTCCATTCCTCGTCTGCCATACTGCACAACTTCTCTGGCCAACGCAGTAGTGCATCGCTTGATGGTCACTGTGGGTGTATTCTTCGCAAATTCTCCAGTTCATATTGGTGATCAGCGACGCATTTGAAGCCACCCGTCGTATGGGCGTTACCTTCCTCCACCTTACACTGTATGCATCTAGGTGTCTTCAGGCAGTCCCTGACCTTTTTCACCACATTTCCTGCAGTGTTCGAACCTGTCCGGGCCTTTGCAGTTTATTGCCCGGTGGCCGAAATCCATGCATCTGAAGCATCTCTCCACCGAATTTGCTCCCGAGGGATCAGTTTCAACGGGCAAACCGACCATCCCACCTTGACCTTACCAGCCTCGAGGAGTTTTTTAGCTGCTGCGACTGGTAATCGGATCGTCGCTATTTGCATAACCCAGTACGCGCTCCTCAGCCAGTTCTCTACATTCGATCACTGCCTCCTGGGATAAAGCCCTCACGTTTGCCTCGTTGCCCAGCGACTTCTCGACGAGCTCCTGGCAGGCCGAACTCTTGATCGACGGATCTTTTTTGAGCTCAAAGAGCATGTCACCTTTCTGGGTGCGCCTGGTTCTCACCACGTTTTCACCCAGCTCCTTCAGCTCTGGATCCTCCCTCACTCTCTTGAGAATCGCCGCGTAGATTGTCTTGTCACTTGCCTCAATGACAAGAGCATCGCCCCTGAACCTCTCACGAGATGACCGCCGCTTTTCTTTCGTCTTCGGTTCCTTTTTTTTCCTATTGCTCTCCTTACGTGCTGTATTCTTCTTTTTTCGACCTTTCACGGTGCGCCATTCACTGCCGTTTTGCTCTCTGACGCACTCATTGTCACTTCGCTGCTTTTTGGGATCTTCCTGTTCTCCTGGTGTATCCCTCGTTCTTTTTTCCGAGCGGGTGGTCGGATTGCTTCTAGGGCGTCTCCTGTGAAACGGCTGGTACCGTCTTTTATATCACTGGCGATCTCTGCATCTTTCCGATCCTTGCGAATGCTATCGCGTTTTCGTTTCCTCCACTAAATTCTCCAACCAAATCGATTATTTGCTCCATTCGATTGGGTCCCCCCTTTCGGCCGCTATCTCTACTCGTTGTATATAGTCGCCTCTCGTGATCCCATGGTTGTCTATGCAAGCAGGGAGGCCATGCTAAGTAGGATTGACACAATCCTTCATGGGGGATGTGGTCAGAGCCGGTTCGGCGTAAGTCAGGAATATTACATCTGAGCCGAGGTTGGTGACAAGTTTCGAACGTACACGAAGGCCTGCCAAGGTTTTATCAGGACGGAGGCAGTCTCCTCATTGTCCTATTCGCCGTTTCAAGTTGGTGTCACCCATCCTTACTCAGGGAACAGTAGAGTACACTGCCAGCCCACGACTGTTAGTCGACGTATCCAATCCGTAATCCGTGTCCTGTCCGTTGTTCTACGCTGTGACCAGTATACCATAATCAGGATTTTACTGGCATCCATCCTGATGTGTCGGTTGGCACTCCAGAGGGCTGAGGTACTTTGAAAGCGGTACCAGGTCGCTTGTTCAGGGTTATTTGCAGATATGGTGTTTTTTTTGTAAAGATTCACCAGAGCCCACTGATGAACCCCCGCCACATCCTAGGTAGACCATGCTTGAGCCCCTTGTCAGATGGACCAGGCGTTCGGCCACCTCCCGAAGGAAATGCTAAAGGTGGTATTCCATACGGCTGTATGTATGAGTTCCGCTTGGAAAGGGTAAGGATCCCAAGCTCCCACCTGGCACCCCCTCACTCTAGCAGATGTCAGAAGGACAACAGTGCCCAGGTTGCACTACCAGCTAAGTACGCAACCCTTAGCTGGCGGTCTTTGTCATCGTTAGACTCGCGGAAGTGTGAGGTAGGAGCTTGTGTGGACCAGAGCTATGTTGGACGCTCCTTCCTGGTTGTCGACTCACCATTTTGCAACCCTGAGTCTGAGTCTGAGTCTGGGTCTAAAACTGAATCTGAATCTGAATCTAAATCTGAGTCTGAATCTGAAACTGAAACTGAATCTGAATCTGCATATGAATCTGAATCTGAATCTGAATTTGAATCCAATTCTTAATCTAATACAAATCCTTTCCTATAAAACTCCTAATTAATGCTTTCAATTCATCATTTGCTCTAAAAATTATCCTAGTTAATGCTTTCAATTCATCCTTTGCTCTTAAAATTATGGGAAAGTGGCACTGTTTTTCATTCCAGTACATATTTTCCTGCGATAATCTGTTATTATTGAGCGAAAATTTCCAATTAATACCATAATTCAAATTAATTATTATCCGCGTAGTGCCTTTTAACGTGAAAACCACCGTCCGCATCCCACACTGAAGTGATTTTCCACGTATTGTATGCCTGCAATAATTATCCACCGTACAAAGACCTGTTTTCCACGTAATCCTCGGTTTCCATTTTCCACCAAAGCAAATGTCAGGGGTTATAAAAATTCCATCAAAATCAACAAGCCTCGACTTTGTATTTGTCCAGTTTCGTAGAACCGTCCCGGACTTTAATTCAATCCATGGTTCTCATATCGATTGGTTTTGGCGGGGGGGGCTTTATGGGCCATACGAACTTGAGCATGTGTGTTGGTGTCAAACCGTGAAAACCCACATCAAGAACCCAACCGGATATTGCATATTTACTAGGCTGATGGAACCGGCCGGAGGAAAACTTTCATTCATGCAAAATGAAATGCATGTTGGGTGCTTTTTTGTTGGCGTACGATTCCCACTAACGCCCACGTGACAACCGAGCCAATTCAACAAATGTCCCCACCGCCCAGTTCGACGAAACTCCTAGTTTCATGATACCCGGAGTACTAGGAATCGCCCCACGCAGCCAGACGAATCCTTTCAACTTTTGAGATTCTTTTTTCCTCGGTTTAAATTTTGCCCCAGAACATTTCGGTTGTATGGGTGTGCCAACCGATGAATATGTATGAGTAAACATTGGAGAGTGGTTCAAGAGCGAATTCTTACTAACGAGCTTCCCCTTCACGCTACGATACAAATTTTCCCCTTCGGCTCGAGGAGAATGCCTCCGATCTGGGCAAAAGTTATGAATGAAAATTTCACACGGCTCCGGCCAGGTTGCCAGCGTGGAAATGGAGGATGCGTGGTCGATAAACTTCACCCAAGGTCATTGCGACTCCGGACCGGATCAATAAACCTAATAAATTGGCATGGAATGTGATTCGTGTTGCTTGTTCAACATGTTTTGTAAATGTAGGAATTATGAGTGAGAAAAAAACCGTTTTTTTGGAAAATATTCTACAAATAACACGCAGGCTTCATCAGCGAAGAGGCCTGTGTCATCCACAAACAAGGATTTTTAACATCCCTGAGGTAACTCAGGTAAGTCAGATGTGAAAATATTTTAAAGTATTGGTCCCAAAATGCTACACCAGCTCTTACAGGCAGTCTTTCAGACTTAAAGTTCTGGTAATTAACCTGAAGTGTACAATTTGACAAAGAACTTTGGATTATTCTAACAATGTATGTTATTTTATTTTAATTTTACAATCCAGCCCTCTTGCCATTGCCGAATACTTTTTCTATGTCTATTAGAGCAAGACCAGTAGAATAGCTTTCAGATTTGTTGGAGCGAATCAAGTTTGTTACACGTAAAAGTTGATAAGTGGTCGAATGTTGGAATCGGAACTGTTCATTGTCAAAAATTTGATTTTTCGTTTTTAGATTGGATTCTTAGAGGAAATCCTAAGAAATCCTTTCAAAGGAATTCCTGGTGGAATTACTGAACGAATTCTAAGGGAAATCCCTGAATCCCAGGAGGAACGTCTGATAGAACCACTTAAGACAATACTGATGAATTCCAAAATTACTTGTGAATTCCTTATGAGAAACTTATGGTAAAATAACTGTAAGTATTCCTAAAAAAAACCCTTGAAAGATTCCGTGAAAATTTCCGTCAGAAACATCTGAAGGTATCCCTTAAGCAATTCCGAAGATAAAACCCTTAAAAGAAATTTCTGGTAAAATCCCTGGTTCCTGATAAACCTCGAGGATCCTTGGAGATATTCCCGGAAAAATTCTTCAAGGATTTCCAAAATTAATTCCTTGAGGAGTTTTGAGCGATATCCCTTGATTAATTTCGGGAGGACTCCTTTAGAGAATTCCTGGAGGAATCCCTAGAATTCCATAGAAAAATCTCTGGAGGAAAATTCTGGTAAATCCATTTCCGGGAGGAATCCAGATGAAAATCTAGATGGAAATCTAGTGAAATTCCTGAATGAAGCTTTAGAAGAATTCATGTTAGAATTTCTGACAGAACTTCTGATGGAATCCCAGTAGGTATTCAGGGTGGAATCCCAGGAGGATTTCAAAATGGAATATTAGAAGTATTTCAGAAGGAATCAATGTAAGAACTTCTGATGGAATTCCAGTAGAAACTCCTAATGAAATCTATTGAAAAACTCTTTACGGAATCTCTAGAATAACTCCTGATAGAAACCTTGGAAGAACTTCTGCTGTAATCCCTGGAAGAAATTTCTGGTGGAAACTCTCGACAGAATTCCTGTAGGAATTCCAGGTAGAATCCCTGAAGCAATGGAAACCCCGGTGGAACTCCTGATGAAATCTCTAGAAGTACTCATTATGGCATCCCTAGAGAAACTCCTGCTAACTAGGCTGTCATGCATAAGTGACGAACTCATTATGACTTTATCAAATAGTGATCGTAGAACAGATTGTTTGTAAGCGTTGCAAAAATGCTAAAATATTGTAAATTTTTAATATTTGCGTATAAATCCTCAAATGCACTTGATTCCGACGAAAATAGATTTGACATGAAGTGTCATACTAATACTCTTCACTTTTGCATTAATTTTTCTTAGTTGATTGACAGAAACTTCGTTATTTCGTTTAATATGTTGTGGGTCTAGCACTATCAAAGTTACCCACATTATCAAAGTTATCCCGTTTTACGGTACTACTGAAGGGAGAGTTCCAATGTCGGATGACCATCAACAAAGAATCCAGAACAGGCACTGGCTTTGTGACTACAGTAAAGAACTTGAACCACCTGGACTAGATTCATCGAAGCATTCAATCTTTGGAACAAATCACTTGCTAAATCAACCAAATTTCAAATTTCACCCGTTACCCTGAAGTATTCAAGGACACACTAGGTCACTGCATGAGAACGAAGGTTAAGTTGTTCCTGAAACCACATGTGAAGCCTGTTTTCCGTTCAAAGCGATCCGTTCCGTTTCATGCTACACAGAAAGTTGACGAGGAATTTGATCAGAAGCTGAATATCATCACTCCAGTTTATTTTTCCGAATGGGCAGTACCGATTGTCATCGTAAAGAAGCCAGGAGAAAAAGTACGCATATGTGCTGATTACTCTACGGGACTGAATACTGTTTTGAATCCACACCACTACCCTTTTCCGACGCCCGACGATATTTTCAGCAAGCTGGCAGTTAGCAAGGTCTTCAATGTCATTGATCTCTCGGATGCGTATCTGCAAGTTGAGGTTGATGCAGAATCAAAAAAGCTGTTGACAATCAAAACCCATCGTGGACTGTTCCAGTTCAACCGGTAAGCTCCTGGTGTGAAATCAGCACTGGGTGCATTCCAGCAGCTGATGAGCAGTTTGATTGCGGAAATTGAAGGAGTAGAATCCTTTCTAGACGACTTTATCGTGCACACAAAAACAGAAGCTGAACACGAAGAAACTTTGCAAGATCTTTCCACTCAACTTCAACAGTTCGGATTTAACTTACGACTGGAGAAGTGCAAATTCGGCCAATCAAGTTTTTTGGCCACAAAGTCAGCTCAGAAGGTATACGTCCAGATCCAGCCAAAATCAGTGCAATTGTTCAGATATCATGTCCTATCGATTTCAGTCAAGTCAGATCTTTTCTCGGAGCTGTTAATTTTTACGGCAAGTTCGTTAGCGAAATGCATCAATTACGCTGATCGTTGGACAACTTGTTGAAGAAAGACAGTCAATTCGTTTGGGGTCAACATTGTCAAGATCAACATTTGATTGTGGGACGGACCTGGTGTAGTGGTTAGAACACACGCCTCTCACGCCGAGAACTTGGGATCGAATCCCATCCCCGAGATAGTCACTTATGATTCAAAAAGATCATAGTGACAACTTCCTTCGGAAGAAAAGTAAAGCCGATGGTCCCGAGATGAACTAGCCCAGGGATAAAAATCTCGTAGTTAAGAAGTAATAAATATAATAAGAAGTAATAAGTAATAAAAAAGTGTCAAGCAGCTTTTATCAATATCAAGATCTGCTGCTAACCCAATACAATCCAAGTTTGGACATCATCATAGCTGGAGACGCTTCAAAGACTGGAATCAGTTCACTTTGCTGATGGACAAGTCAAAGCTGTTGCTCACGCTTTAAGAACACTTACACAAACTGTGCAAAACTACAGTCAAGTGGAGAAAGAAGCACTCGCTCTGATATTTGCTGCAACCAAATTTCGCTAGGTCGCCATTTCAAGCTCCAGACCGATCATCAACCGCTTCTGAAAATTTTTGAATCCAAGAAGAATTTCACTTCATACCGCCAATCGCCAATAGAGATGGGCGCTAGCGCTTTTGGGATTTGATTTCGATGTGGAATACGTTCCCACTGACCAGTTTGAGCACGCGGACGTCCTCTCCCAGTTACAATCCAGAGGATCCAGATGAATAAATCATAGTTGCTGCAGTTAGCATTGAATATTAAATGGACCCTGTACCTGTGCGAGACGTTTAGCAACCTTCCAGTCACGTTCGAGATTGCTCGTACAGCCATGAAGGAAGACAAGCTTTTGCAGCAAATAGTAAGGTGCATCAACGAAGGCTTGCCGTCCATCTAGCAAATTTCTGATCCAGTTCTCAAGATGTTTCATTCCCGGCGGGAATCTCTTTCAATCATCAAGGATTGTGTAATGCGACCGAATCGTCATTCCAGCTCTATTACGAGCTCGAATTTTGAAGCAAATATATCGCGGTCTCCCTAGTGGTGGTCGGATGAAATCAGTTGCACACAGTTATTCTATATAAGCCAGTGCAGTGAAATCACCGCCACAATTCCGGTAGTCTCGGACAATGGAAGCCAATCTTGTAGTAGAGAATTCTAGCAGTTTTGTGAGTATTCCGGTATTATTCACATTCGCACCGCTCCCTATCCTTCACAGTCAAATGGACAAACGTTCACTGCGAAAAATCACCGACGGGGAGAACATACCATCAGCCGAAGCTCTACAAACATTCCGTTCAACGCTAAGTACAGTTCTGAAATGAAAATCTCTAGAAGATGTGATGTTTGGCCGCCCGATGAAGACTACTGGACCTAGTTCAGAATCAACTACCAGATCGCACCACAGTTAAGTAGTGCCAGTAAACAAATAATTGATCAGCATAGATGAAACCTGGGAGGGAGAAATACAAAATTTCTGTACGTCATAGTGAGCCGGGATTCCGCTGTCATGAACTGTCACTGTGAGCCCAGATCTCAAACATTGGACTAACATGGAAAAAGCGCGTAACTGATTGAAACACAATTTCGCATTTCATCAAAAGTGACACAAATTGAATGAAAATCAATTCATGCGCATAATGCAAGTAATGTCACGTGAGCACCTTTCAACTGATTAAATATGAAGCATTGAAAAACGCATCGTTTTAATTTTCCAATGAAAATTAATATTTAGTGCATAGAAAACTGTGGCCCTTTTTCTATGTTTGTCAGGACAGATCGAAAATACACAACAAAAGAAAACTAGCGGTTTTTCTCCAAGCCTGCCTTGATTGTTGTTGGCAAGCTGGAGTTATCTTGCAATTCAAACAAACGTTGTTCTATATTTCGTGTGTAGTATCGGTGCCTTCCTCCCAGGATGAAACCATGCGGACGGCAACACCAACTATATTTGCATCAATACCAGTACCCGTAGCTCAGCCTAATGAAGAAGATACACCTAACCCAACCAGATGCTCCAGAATTCCAAGAATATTGAAGGACTACATCCGGTACTGAAATAAAGGGGGAGATGTTACCACCAGTTGTGCAAACAAGTATGACATGCTTTGGGTATGCAACCAAGATGACAGCAAAATGCGGAAATGAAGACCATTCAGTTACGAGCCTTCAATCAAGATAGACTTATTTCAATAAATAGTTAGAAATTTACCACTTCGTTTCACTCGTCACAGTAGCCATTCCCCCACATGATCCGTCCAGTCGATTATTACGATAAATAAAGTATGGATCTCTTTTCAGTTTGGATCCAGATTTCAAGAAAGTAATAACAGTATAATCTCTCTATGTATGTCATTATTGTTTTAAACATTGTATGGATCATTTCATTCAATTGTTCAATTAACCCGTATAGGCCTGAGTGGAAGCAAAAATACTGAAACCCTCACCGCTCAGAGAATTCTTAACGGATTCAAATGATTTTTTGTCAGTTCACTGGCCCACATATCTAGTTTCTAGAAGTGGCCAGAGGAACTCGGAAATATTCCCGTGGCCGGAGTTATTGCGGTGGGTCACTGGGTCAAGTCGGGAAAAAAGGGCTATTTTTTGGGACATGCAAAGTTACCTTTATTTATTTGCAATGACAATCATTTTAATTTGCATAAATCATTAAGAATTGACATTCAACATTATAAATGAAGAGTTTTGCACCGTTTAAAATATACCGGATGTGGTCATTCGGACGTAATGCCTGGAAGAACCGGCTATAGTTTTGTTGAATACTAATTCGTTTCAATTCTCGAAAAGAAGGAATAAAACATAATTGTGCACTAAATTGCATTCCCATGAGCTTGTCACAGATGTTCAGGTACAAATTGGCCACTTTATCGTAAGTTTGAGGCGTCTCAGGACCCAAAAATGGTCATTTGTAGGATAAATCAAATGGCAATACTCATAGTTATCCAATTCAATCGTTTCTCAAAAGGTTTACACTGATGCTATTTTCTTAAAAATTCCGTCATGTAGTGGCCACATTATAGCGGATTCCGGAAAAAATCTGTGACTTGAAATTTGCCTACCTCAAGGGGCATATACGCACAATACCCTTCTCACCCGACCTGACCCAGTGATCCACCGGAATAACTTTGACCACAGGAATATTTCCGCGTTCTTCTGTCCACTTCTAGAAACTAGATATATGTGCCAGTACACTGACAAAAAATCATTTGAATCTATTAAGAATTCGCTGAGCGGTGAGGGTTTTAGAATTTTTGCTTTCACTCAGGCCTATACGGGTTAAACAATCCATATCTATGGGAGACATGCTACTAGATGTTTTTTCTGTTGACTTTTTGCTAGGATTTTCCGTTAATGAAGCAACGGAATAGAAGTTACCTGTTGCAGCAATATAGATATAAATGATTTTATTTCTTTTAAAAACTTTGAACGTTTACCAGTAGGAAGGAAATTAGAAGGTGCTGCAATAATTTCTTGGGTATTTCCATTCGAACGGTTACCCAAGAGAAGAAAATAAGCATGTGAATGGGTATGATCATAACTAACCTGATGGGTATGATTATTAAGCAAACGATCGGCCAACTATAAAATGAGACTTGTTGGAGTTTCTTCCTGAATAATTCCGGCTACGGATAACGTTGCAGTTCATCCTTGATTCTCCTAATGGAGTTCAAGATGCTCTGCCTAAGTCTTTCCAAATTCGGAACAACTGACCGCGATTGGCAGCACTCTTCGTTTCACTTGCTAGGGGCTGCTTCGATTTGATGTACGGAAAATTTGTCTAAAGCATCGTACTGATTGCTCATTACAATGCAAATATAAACATTATTCATTTCACCCTCGGAAAAGAGCGCGCATTTCCGAGAAACGACATTTCTTCCATTTCTGCCACGTTTGGTGACAGTTTCAAATACCAATTTTTTGGAAGGAAGTTGTGAATTCCGAAATTCTCGTGCTGCAACCATGTTCAGTGAATAAACGACAGAAGAGAGACTTCTAACAGGTTTTTTTCTCCCAAAAGGGAGTCCAAGAAGGATTACCAACTCTAGCTTTCGCTAATGGTTCCAACGAAAAATCGAAGACACGGGTCTAAACAAGGATCGAAATGGATCAAACGGTAGAAAAGGATAGCACTGCAAAGTGCAATAAGCTTTAGTTAGTTTTTTAAAACTTCCGAAATCAGAAACAGGATCAGAATGGTTTTTTTTTATAGCTGCTAACGTCACTACAAACCTAAGGCTCCAACTAACATATCGGTTCAAATAATATACGGTTAATTATACACTGCTAGATTGCATGCTAGCCAATAATTCCTCCGCATTACGCATTGAGAAAAGAATCTATTACAGTCCGGCTATTTTGATGTAATGCATAATTCGAAACATATTCTAAGAATATTTGTAACGCACACACAATTATATGCTGCCATATCCTTTGTTCGATAAGCTGTTGTTTGCATCAAATTTAACCCCTTCATTTGATTTGCTTGGGTATCTCCGAATGGTGTAAGACTGATAAAAATAGTATTTTATCATTATACTGATTGAAACAAATTATTGCACAACTTCCACGCTTCCTCACATCCTACGCCCGAACACACCCCACATCAGGACTGAATTTTCGTACTACGCCACACCCTGACTGGCATCACTGGCACATTTTCCAAACATGCGCACCACCAAAAGCCCACCAACCACCCAAAGAGCCTCATTCCTCCGCACAGGTCCTTCATCCCTCCCGAGGCGTACGACAGATTCCCAAGCGTAAAAATTTATGAATGAAATGACGTCAAACCGATGTTTCATTCATGATTTTGCTATCACTCGTTCCCCGGATTCCCATTCAGCCCGACCGGTCTCCATCGCTACCAATAGCCCCAAACACTGTCCTGTAAATCGATAATTTCATTCATAAACTCCTCGTGTCGCACCACCCAGCTTTTGCCTTTTCCGGTCTCCGCTCAGTTCCTAGGATTCCGTTCGAGGCCCAGCTCTAGCTCCAAATTTGGCTCTCTCCGCACATCCCGGACGTCGTCAGCTGCTATTAGCGGCCGGCCGCCTGCTCTTGACGGGAAATTCTCTTACCTACCTACCAGGAGAAGACCTTGGACTGGGACTTATCGATTTTTGCGCGTGGCTCACATACCAGCGTGCCTGCAGGCAGTGTTTCATACACGACGGAATCAATACGGGTGACCGGAGGGAAAGCCCAACCCCAAGGGCGAAGATTGTTGTGACTGCAAGAAATGGAAATTTTCCGTAGAAAATCATGAACTGCTCCATGATTAATAAAGCTAATTATAATTACAATTTATTACTTACTTTACTTTTGATGGCGCTACGTCCTTCAAGACATGACCTGCGCCACAATGTTGCGCCAACTAACTCGATCCAGTTTATCGATCGCCTCACACTTCTAAGATCCTGCTCCACTTGGTCAAACCACCTAGCTGTTGCGCTCCACTTCGTCTTGTACCGGCCGGATTTGAGGTGAACACCATTTTTGCGGGATTGTTGTCCGGCATTCTCACAACGAGTCCCGCCCATCGTAACCGTTCAGCTTTGGCGACTTTTCTGGATGCTGGGTTCACCGTAGAGTTGCGCATATGCCGTTCTTACATACTCCCGAAAGATCGTCTTAAGCACAAGTCGTTCACACCTCCAGGTCCTCTTCGAGCATTGTCCACGTCTCATGCGCAGGTAGGGAAGTCGAAGAAAATTTCCATTTATCGAAAAAAATCATCGATAGATGGGATGCGAACCCACGATCCTAAGCTTGGTTTTGCTGAATAGCTGCGCGTTTACCGCTAAGGCTATCTCAGTTTTCAATCAAATGAGATCAAATTTTGATAGGCTGCTCAGAATTCAATTCAGAATCGGTGAGCGGTGTGGAGCAAAAACGATATTTCGAATCACTCTAATGGAAAATGACACAAGCTGTAATGGTGAATAACAGCTTTCATGGAGGATCAGTTTTTCATTTTTCCTATGCGGCATTTTTCCTTTTTTATCGGTTTCTTTACATAGGCTACCAACCCAGATCTAGAAGGGGGGGGGGGTGGATAAATTGCACCACCCGTTCGGTTCGGTAATGGAAAGCAATGAGGAGTATGAGTGACCGGAATGTTCCAATCAACGAACGGTCGTCGTCGGTCGACCGGCTTACGTCAATGGTTTATGATTAGCTTGCACGGCGTAAATCAATTGCCGGGAACGCGTCACTTTCGAGAGGGGCTTATCACAAAGTTTGTAATGGATTCTGACGTAAATGTGGAAACGATGTTAAGTTTTTCGCTGGAATCGGTATACTACGGTGGACGATTCGGTGGTGGGATTAACTTTTCGTAATTGATTCTACTTGCTGCTTGGCGTGTCGTTAAGGAGGGCAGAGCAATCGACTTATGATGTTCTAACGAAGAAAGTAATTTCTTCCAATGAGTTTTGCGATGTACTGAGAGTAGGCAATTCGAAGAACTCTGGTACGGTTGAAACTATTTACACATTTATGTTTTCTGCCATTACGATTTCCAAGAAATGAAAGGCATATTCTTTATTCTTTATTCTTTAATACATCAACAGGCAATCAACAGCCCCCAATGATGTCAACTTAATTCTAGTCTTAATACTAACAAAAGGTCAAATTAAACTTAAAGTGAACACAAGTCAATACTACACAAAACATTCAACTATCACCAGCGGCGTTTGCAAAAAAACTTGAAAAACGTCGGCGAAGTGTGCGTCGGGGAGTGTCAAAGTCAAATTCTGAGGCTATCCGATTAAATGTTCTTTGCAGACCATTAATAGCTCCGTGCATACTATAATTGGTTCGTCTCAACGGTAAGCGGAGCATGAGGTTGTTTGCGCAGTGTACGGGGTGCAACATTTATGTTGATTTGCTCCAAAATAGTGGGGCAATCAAGTCGACCTTGAAGAGAGTCAGCGATAAACAAAGCTCTGGCAGTATTGCGTCTAACGTGCAAGGGTTCAAGATCGATCAATCGGCAACGGTTCTCGTAGCTGGGGAGGCGGAAAGGGTCTCTCCACGGTAGCCTACGGAGGGCGAAGCGTAAGAATCGCCGTTGCACAGACTCGATACGCTCGACTCCATTGGAGTAGTTTGGACTCCAAACCTCCGAGCAGTATTCTAGAACAGAACGTGACAAGGAACAGTACAGTGATTAAGACAATGCACATCAGTAAAGTTTTTAGCTATCCTAAAAATGCATCCTAGAACACGTGACGCCTTACCAACCACGTAAGACACATGTTGATTAAAAGTTAAGGTCGTGTCTAAGACCACTCCCAAATCCTTCACGTGGTCGACACCAGGTATATTGAAGAAAGGTACAGCAATCTAAGCAGTCAGTGGATGCGGGGAGTGGTAAACAGTGAGGGGTAGAAAATAACAGCTGGCCAGTCGGCCAGCTGGCGGGTTCATTGATATGATTTTCCCCTCTAGTGGTTGCCTGGGGTTGCTATCGTTTCCATAGGATTGTTTGTTATTGATATTAGTGCTTCGTAATGAGAAGAAAATCTCAAAGCATTTTCAAGTAATTTCTTTGATAATATGTATTACCTTAAATATTATTTTAATTTTACTGTTTTCAGATTACCAATGAACTCTACGGAGCAAAATACCCAGTTTAAAGTTGCTATCTTGCAGGAGGGCGGCCAGGATTAAATGGAGGCTGTAACCCGTAGGTATATGGCGATGGTCGACGATAGTAAGAGAAAGCTCACCGAAAATTTCACGCTATGGCGTTTCATCGGCTGATCAACGGATGAGGAGAGTTTTGAAATTATTGATGAAAGTATTTACTAACCATTATTCTTATTTTTAGCAAACAAATACTAATCGTAACAGGTTAGATTGCAATGTAACACCGATTAAGCTGTCAAATGCGCTAGTTCTCTCTGAAAACGGGTGCCAGTCATACATGGATGCTTTTCCTTATCTTGAATATGTTTCATTTTTCAGAAATTTGAATCAATTAAAAAACTTTGACCTGTAATACATTTCAGCAATTAAATTATGTATGAAGTTGTTTGATATTTTGTTTCATTCCGGTTGTTTATTTTATTAACACTTCGATTGTCGTTGTGTTCGCATATTTCAGAACGCGAACATGGACATTTTTAACAACCCGGGGTGGGTGACTGTTTTTTGTATGATATTTTCACTGTTTTGTAAATAACCGTAACAACTTGAGGACACCCACCAACCCCTTAAGCGTTATGAGATTGTGAATGAGCTCTTGTGTTTTGTTAACTCTTTCTTCTCCCGAACAGCACCTGCGTGGCGAAAATCCATTGTCAATCGCAGTTATTTTGTAATTCGAGATTGGCATTGATGCTGAGTGTGTGCTTTGGAAGCGTTCCAGAAAATTTCAAACAACTGGACGTTTTCGAAAACTAAAATGAATTGAGGGGAAATTTCTTTAAGTTCATGGCTTGCTGACCTACTTGAGTATAACAAACCAGCTAGTTGTCATCTTTTTCTCCAATATGGCGGAATGCTCCTATTTGACACGCGAACTACCTCCCTTCTAAATACCTGGTCGACACGTTCGATTCAGCACCCATGAGCTGATAACTGAAATGGATTGGGACTTCTCTTTCTGGAAAAGTGATCACAGAGCACTTCGTGGGATTAACAATCATGCGATTGATAGTACACTAGGGTTTTTTTTTACACCGGTCCCCCGTGCCGTGCAAAAAAAATCCGTGCAAAAAAAAACCGTGCTAATTCTGGAATTTTGTGTTAAAATAAACCGTGGTAATTCTAGAATCCGTGAAAAAGTAACCGTGTTAATTCTGAAATCCGTGTGAATAGGAAAAAAAGCCGTGTTAATTCCGAAATCCGTGTAAACTAAGTAAAAAAACCCGTGTATTTCGAATTTTGCGCAAAAAAGTACGTGTTAATTCCGAAAGGCGTGTAAAAAAAAGCCGTGTAAAAATAAAGCGTGCAAAAAAAAAACCGTGTAAAAAAGACTTAGTGTACACCAATCTGCAAAACTAGAGATTGTTGTTGGAGAAGTCGCAATCCTCGATAGAGTGGATTTCAAGAAATCTTAAGATGTCTGCATAAGACAACCGGGGGACCTTATCTGACGGTGTACATCATTGAAGAAAAGCAGAAAAATTAAAGGCCCCAAGTGGCTTCTTGAGTGGATTCTGACGTAGACATGAAACGAAGCGTCTGACAATCACCAATAACGACCTTCAATCTCGACCTGTCAGATATGATCGAAACCATTGCAAATAACCTGCCATTGATTCCAAACCTGTTCTAGTTTTGGCGATGGCTATGTCATGGTTCACCATATCAAAGGCTGCAGTTAGGTCCGTGTATATCACATTGTTGATTACGGCGAACCATACTATCCATTATATAGGAAGTAAGGGCAAATAAGGGTTGGATGCAGTTGATCGCCCTGGCATGGGAGAAAATGATATTTAAATGTAAACAATTCAAGAATACTTAATCAAACCTTGTAATATGTGTTGTCACTACAACAGGCAGGATTTATATGAGATGCATACCTTCTTATGAAATGCCTTTAGATGAAGAAGTTTCATGACAATAACACTCGAACAGTGATTTCCAAAGTGGGCAAATTCGCTCCCTGGGGGCGATTTTCAGGCCCATGAGGGCGAAAACACTAGAAAGGGGGCGAAGTATTTAGTGTTAGGAATATTGTTAATTCATCTTATACAAAACTCTATTTGATAGTTAATATCAAAATGATAGTATTATCCTTTCATTTTTTCCACTTGTAAACCACGAGTTTTCAACTAAAAAATTACCGACCGAAAACGTTATAAAGCTGCGGCTATGAAAAATCCTGTTATTCAAATTCGAGATTCAGCTAACAAAATGGTGCTTTGTTACGAAGTTTACGATTTTGATACTTGACTTTTAATTCCTGAGATCTCATGAAAATTTGTTTTCCAAATACTCGGCTTGTGCAAATCTCGATTAAAATCAGCCGAGATTCCTCATCATAAATAGAAATTGTTTTTTTTACACCATAAGAAATATCTGATACTATCGGAAAAGAATCTTCAGAGCAACTAAAAAATAGTTTTATTTGCATATTTTTGGAAAAAAAACGAACAAAATATAACCATGTTACTTTATGTTTGTAATATAAAAGAAGCAGCTTAATAGAGCCAAACCTCTTTTTACGCTCACTTTTTCACGCTTCCTCTTTTTACGCCCCCTCTTTTTTTACGCTTCTTAAATTTCCAACTTAACGCTTCCTGCCTGGTGACCCAGAAGAACCTATGCAATATGGGTATTTTTGGAACGAGACGATGAGTAGATGCCAGAAATCGATGTTTGGCGGCCATTTGAAATGCAATATATAACGACTTCCGGTTTGTGAAAATCGCTTTAAACCCATGCAATATAAGTGATTTTCACAAATCTGAACTCGCCATCTTGGATTCCAAAATGGCACTGAACATCGATTTCCGGCATCTACTCATTAGTCCCATTCCATAAATACTCATATTGCATTGTTTAAGGGAGATTTCCTCAAACCTGAAGTCGCCATCTTGGATTTCAAAATGGCGTTAAAGTAAGATTTCTGTCATCGTTATTGATATCCTTGAGATGAACCACGCATGAACCCCACCTCTTCGCAAAATCCCTTGAGAACAAACGACAAATTCCTTTTTACGCTCAAAATTCAAACTTACACTCCCTCTTTTTACGCTCCGAATTTCAAATAACGCTTCCTTTTTTTACGCTACAATTAGTTAGGGGCGTAAAAAGAGGTTTGACGTTGTTATGCGTTGTTGTTGATGGCTTTTGGCAGTAGATGAGTTAACCACTCAAATAGGAGTGGAAACATTTTATGGATTTTAACATATATTTATGGTCTCTGAGCTGAACAAAGTTCTTTATATATTTTTTTGTTGAACTTAACAGATTAAAAACTAACAGATAAAAAAATATGAACCCACATTCAACGAACCCAAATTATATTAGATTTGAATAACAGGGAGTGGCTACAGCGTAGCATCACGCCATTGCCGGGCGTATTTTAGAACTCCATCTTTGTTGGTCTTGGGCGAAACTCCTCCAGTTGCCCCGAAAGTTTAGGGTCGGCAGGTTCTCTTCCACTGCGTACAGCCAGCGTATTGTGGTCTTCCCTGAAGCCGCCGACCTCAACATGGTTCCCTTCTGAATATTATTTTCGCAATTCTTTCTTCCGATATTCGCACTAAGTGACCAGCCCACTGAAGTCTGCCGTATTTTACACGCTTGATAATTTCGCATCTTTGTACACTTGATACAACTCGCGTCTGTGCCACACACCATTTTCGAGTTTTCCCACCGAGTATTGTCCGCAGCACTTTACGGCTCGAAAACACCGAGAGCTTTCTGGTCTGACTCTTTCAACGTCCACGCTTCGTGCCCGTAGAGAGCACTGAAACAATCAATGTTTTATACAAGTCGAATTTTGTTTCCGTTTGCAAGCTGCGGGACCTAAGCTGGTTACGTAGTCCGTAAAAGGCCCTATTCGCAGCCGCAACACGTGTTTTCCACTTCGCGGGAAACGTCGTTGTTACATGTCACAAGCATTCCACCTCTTGTCTTGTCACCAATTCTTCAGCAACTTCAAACACATCCCCACCAAAACACTACCTCAGCACCCTATACCACCATAACCTGACTCTATCTCTACCTGCAACCATGTACTTCGTTTTGGTAGAATTAATGGTCAGGCCTATCCTCGCTGTCTCCCTCTCAGAGGCACAAAGGCCTCCTCCACTGACCTGCGAACGATTCCAATTAGGTCTATATCGTCTGCAAAGCCAAAGGATCATGTGCGACCTTGTGATAATAGTGACTTTTCTCTGCATTTCTCCAAATAGCACCCTCGAGTGCAATGTTGAACAGCAAATTCGAAATTGTGTCTCCCTGTTTCAACCCGTCTAACGTCACGAACGAGGTTGACATCTCGTCTGCGTTCCGAAACACTTGATTTCGAAATCATCCAACGTGGCACGTATCAGCCTAGTTAGTTTCGCCAGAAAACCATGTTCATACATTATCTGCCGAAGCTCATTGCTTTTTACTGAGTCGTACGCAAGTTATTATCCCGGAATTTATCTAGTATCATTTGCAAGTTAAACATTCTGGTCCGTTGTCGAACGGCCCCACGAAAACCAGCTTGGTATTCGCCGACGAAAAGACTTCTCGAGCGGTCTTAGTCTGTTAAACAGGATGCGCGACAGAATTTTGTACTGCCAAATTCAGCAGGGTAATTCCACTGTAATTGGCACACTCCAGTTTGTGCCCTTTCTTTGTAGATAGGGCGGATGAGGCCATCCAACCAGGGCCGGTGGGCAATTCTTCGTCCCTACCATACCTTCAGAAGTAACTCGGTGGATCGATCTGGTAAAGCTTCTTACTTCCATGCTTGGAGAAGGCTCGAACCCGGGATCTCGTCCTTCCCCAGCAGCCATACAGTTCTTCAGCTCGCTGATAGCCTTTTTTAACCTCTCCTATGGTGCGGGGTCCACAGCTTGATCGCCATCATCAATTTTCATCCTGTTTCTCGCTACACTTCCATTTTCACCGCTCAACCATTTCTGGAAGTGCTCCTTCCACTGGTAGCCACCGCCGATTTATCGGTCAGCAATTCCCTTCTTGATCATTGCATATGGCGGTACTGATACGGTATTGTGTCATGCACCATTGACGTTGCATAGAATCTCCGCATATCATTCCGGTTTCATGCTTTCTTGACCTTCAGCTACCACACTTTCTTCGTGCTGCCTTTCTTTCTGCGGTGGATTCGCTTTTTTTCGGGCTCTCACTGCCCTGTGCCGCTCTCTGTCCTTTCGGGTACCGGCCACAAGCATATGGCCTCTGTCGACTTTCCACGTCTGTCACTCTCTGGCACTCTTCATCGAACCAGTCGTTTCGTCTTCGTCGTTGACCAGTGTCAATCACTTTCCGCGCCGTAGTTGTTCACAACTTCATGGATAGGGTCCCACATGCTGTCAACATCTCAAGAAACGTTGATTCTTCCCAACTACTCGGCTAGCTGCGCGTTTACCGCTACGGCTATCTAGACAAGTTAATGACTCGGAAGGTCCTGACATCCATGACATCTGAGAAATTGTCACCCATCAACCAGCACGTGGTCTATTTGGGAGCAGACATCGCCACTTGGGTGTCGCTAGGTGTGTTTTGCGTATAATTCTTTCGTGCGAAGTAGGTTACTGCTGATTGCCATCCCTCTAAGCAGCTACGAAGGTTACAAGCCGCAGGCCATTATTATTGGTAACGGAATGGAGGCTTTCCGTTCCAATGACGGTCGAAAGAATCTTCTTTCCCCGATCTGCGCATTTGCGTCGCCGATGACTATCTTGACATCTTGTTTTGAGCACTCTCCGTAGGCCTTATTCAGGCTCTCATAGAACTCATCCTTCATATCATCGGGCTTATCGTTTAATCTGTCGCCATAGCTGTAGTAAGATGTGGTACTTGAATGAAGTGCTGGCGATGGAGTTCACCACTTGGAATCCACGTTCTCCGGTTCTCGGCCAGCGTATTTCCTGGATAGCTGCCACGTTCACGCCGACATTCCGCAGTTCACGAACAGGAGCCCATTACGCGTGGGTTCATTCAAAGTTCTCACGTTCCAAGATCCAACTTGCCCAATCGTTGTCCTTTATTCCCTTGCCGGGCTCCCATTGCCCGTAAAATCAATCCGCTTGCCTCTACTTCTACCTTTCTCGTTTGGTGAAGAGAAGAGTCTTTCGAAAGGCCACCTAATCAGGGTGATGCTTCTTTCATCGTGCTACAGGGCGCTGCTTTCTCGATGCTGACACGATACAGACAGCATTGTCCGCTTGTTCTTTACATGATGACCACGGTCATAGTCAGTACAACCATCCACCTTTATCATGACTTCTGGATGTAAATCTGGTACTCAATAGTAGGGCTGTGCAAATATCGATATTATCGATAATATGCATATTATCGGCTCGGTTTTATCGATACGATATCCGATATATTGCGACCCGATATTTTCCGATATCGATAAAACTATTGTCCGTCCGATAATAAGGACAACACTCAATGATTTGTTAAAACTAGTTCAACGGAATTTTATATATCGTTAAATGTAACGTACCATAATTACGAAATTCAAATATTTGACTTCATAATAAAACAGTTGGTGTCCAAATGAAGCCAGAATAGTCGATATTGCTTGAAAACCCTTTATAAAAATTATCGGTATCGGTTCGAATACCGTAATGTCAAATCCCGATATATCGTCGATACCGATATTTAATCAATTGGATATCGCCGATACCGATATATCGTCCTTGTGCACAGCCCTACTCAATAGTTTCAAGTTCTTTCGGACAGGCTACTATGGTGAAGCCGTCATGCTCTGTTCGATAGTTTGAATGAGGATTTAAATAAACCTGAGGTTCATTTACACAAATCATTCAGGTGGGCTTCGATCCCACGACTCCCAATATGCTAGACCGAGCACGTTAACCAACTACGCCACAGAACGGGTAACGATTCTGCAGCGCCATCGGCCAACCTGAATCCAAAGTCCCACATTCTCCTTTACAACTCTACATCTCATTTGGCTCTCTTAGATGCCCAATTCTACTCTCCTACACGCTGTGAACTAGACTTTCGAAACTCATACATTTTGCCTTATGAAAGGTGGAACGATTATATTGCAATACGAACGCTTTATGTATCGTTTTAGCATCACCTCACATCAAGGCGTGGTGTACGCACAAGGTCCTTGGTACGATTTCACGTTGCCGCGAAAACATTTTTTGTTTTCAAATTTTGGTTTCATAGGCCAAAGCTATCAATTTCAACCCGATTTATTATGGCAAATATTCATAAGTGATTCCTATGTATTTCGCTAGTCCATTTGCCTGAGAGTAAATGTTCCTACGAACAATTCTCAATTTCTCGTGAGAAAAATCTCATTTGAGATCTGCTTCGCAAAACTCACGCATGAGATTTTGATGTGAAATCTACAAAAAAAATAGTTCAATCATAAAACTCTTCGGAAATCTGTCAATTGTCAATTGTTTATTTTGGTAGGGTTTGTTAAAATTACGACAGAAAAACAAAAAAAATAAGTGATTTGTGTGAAAAAAAATTCATGCTTTTTTGGCTATTGAGTTGCGTGGGCTTCAACTCAAGCGGGAAAAACTCAAGCATGAGAAATGAGAATGTGAGATGTTCGCAACACTGATGGGCATTTTATATTTCACATAGTTTCCATCACTGTCAATCACTGACATCAAAAATTCTTGAACAAGTAACTACACCGATATGCATTAATCACTCAACCAAGGAATTCTTTTAGCCTGAAAACTGCCTGCTATGTCCATCAATGTCCTTTTATCCCTCGTTTTATCCCGACTTTTCATTCCCCACATTCCAACAACCCATCCACTGCTTTTCCGCAGAGGACATTTTCCACGGACCACAACGAACTCGGGACCATATCTCGCTATTTTCGTTCCCGGCGTTGTTTCCCTGTATGGTGCATCATGGATTTTATTTACATTCCAGACCATGGTACCCTACGGGATGCGGGTGCTGGCATTTCTGTAGCTTGGTGTCCGCTGTTGAGTAGGTAAAGGGACGACGGAGTAATATGCGCTCTCCTAAGAAAAACACTCGGGGCCTTCCTTAGCCGAGTGGTTAGAGTCCGCGGCTACTAAGCAAAGTCATGCTGCAGGTGTCTGGATTCGATTCTCGGTCGGTCAAGGATTTTTTCGTAATGGAAATTTCCTTAACTTCCCTGGGTATAGAGTATCATCGTACCTGCCACACGAAAGTGGTGGTAAAATGAACACCTTAAGGATATCATCTTGTTTCTGATATAAAAACGAGGAATTTGTGTAGCTCTATCGCACAACATCAAAAATAGGGATGTAACCTATAGCATCGACATGGATTCTGACTAAAATAGCTAAATTTTCACATATTTTCATCGCTATAAAAAAGCGATGCAAATGTTCATTTTACCTGCACTATGTGGGTAAAATGAACAGCTGTTGGTGGTAAAATGAACACCACGCAAAAAACGTGAGCAAAACAAATATTTCTGAAAATTTTCATTGCTCCACCGAAAATACATCCATTAATGATTGCAATCCATTCAAAAAGAATTGAAAAGGTGTCAGATTTGACATCATATCATAACGATATTCACCTCACTGAAAAATCTCAAGTCTTCATTGCTAAAAGTTACGTCATTTCTAATTTTCAAACGTGATTTTCTAAAATCTCAGTTTTCGTTGATATTTTCACTTCAATTGAGCTACGTATCAACCCGAA
>NW_018736480.1:0-45109 GCF_002204515.2 Aedes aegypti
TGAGCGGAATAGGAACACTTAGATGCAGTAACAGTTTCAATTAAATATGTTTTATGAATGTTTTTAAAATAATTTCTATATTAACGCTGATCATCTATACTTGGAGCTACATTGTAACATAAAAAAAGTATTGATCGACTCAATAGTTATTTTAAAATGAACCTTCGAACACCTTACTTCCCTTAAATGAGGGGAATATGGTGCACAGATGGTACTCTGTTTCTTTTCCCTGCGAAATAGGAAAACTACGGTGATAGTAAACAGTACGATGTGGTTAAACATTAAAATATCTGTAAGTTTTCCTTAGCAATAGGTAAACGAAAGTTTTTTTTTGCTTTCAACATTCTATTGTGATTGTAGTTCTTTTAAGAATAAAATGATAGTATTTGAAGCAGATTTTTTAAGATGTGTCATGTTCAAATATTATTAAAGTAAAGCTGGTTGAATCGATTCTTACTGTTTAACTTACTACATGGTAGTTAAAAGTATATGCTATTTGTACAAAATAAAAATGGATCTGAAAAAGTGACATGAAAATGGGTTATCAATTAAGCCCTAGCTGATACAGTGATTAGGGTAACTGCATATTTGAAATATTTACCTTTATATTTTTATTCTTATTCTTATTATAGGTTATTAGATAGATGGCATCAAACATGTTCTTCTTTTTTTATGAGAAAGTTTTGAACCATAAAGTATAGGTCATTGCGTGAAATTATTAAATTACAAAAGAGTCCTTAGTTTTGAATAAATTATTTAATGAAAATATGTTAGTTCTTTGAACTAACACGTATCAATTTTCGTGAACATGAAAATGGTTTGAATTAATAAAATCAATGCGTCATCGCAATGAATATCAAACTACACTAGATATGAGAAAATTTATAAATTGTAAAATTCATGGGTAATAGCGATTATTTTAAACTAGGTATTGCTGAAACTTTTTTTTTCTGCCATATGCTAAGCAGTTCAATATATATTTTGTAATTCGTTAAATGTACAAATTACAATGAAAAATGTTTGGTAATATAAATTCGAACTTCATTGTTAGATAAGTTCTAAGTTGTGTACAAACAAACGCTAAATTTTTATAGACTAGCTCCAGTGTTTGTAGTACTACAAATCAAACAATAGATTCCAAGCACATTTCTATAACCGCACATGAATCTACAAATAAGGACAAACTAGGGTTGAAGCAATCAACTTTTTTTAACACCGTCATCCATGTAAGTAAAATATCATTAATTGCGTTATTATAAGTAAATGTCATTGCGACAATAATGGATTAGCTACAATTTGTAGTTGTTAGTCTCAAATATGAGAATAGTTTAAAACCACAAAATCTATGGGTCGTTGCGGTGAATATGAAGTAAGATAGTTGAAGGTATTTTTTCTGTATTATTTACAATTTTTTGAGAATGGTTTAATGCTTTGGAGAAACTATAAAATTTGCTCAGTTAATTTATGGTTTATAATATGAAAAAATATAATAAAATCATTAAAATGATAACTCCTTGCCACAATTATTATATTGCAACGGAAATCTGATATACTTCTGTTCTTCTTCTTCTTCTTCTTTCTGGCGTTACGTCCCAACTGGGACAAAGCCTGCTTCTCAGCCAGTGTTGTTCAGACTCATTTCCCCGAAATAACATTTTCCGAACTACGAAGCCACGAACTACTACAACCATGCTCTATCCTCCTAAGATAGAAAAGCAGATGGTTAAGCTTGAGTACTGCAACCAAAATCGATCAATTTTGGTCCCAGAGAGCACAATTCAAGTTTCGGTGAAATGAAATGAGTGAGTGAGTGAGTGCGAATCATTTCACCGAAACTTGAATTGCGGCCCACCGAGATCGAAACTGTCGGATCCCATGTGCAACACTCAAGCCCAACCACCTCCCCCTTCATCTCAAGAATACAACGCACAGTTATAAAAGTTCATGGCTTCACAATTCGAATTTCGGGGAAATGAGTCTGGTCAACACTGTTCTCAGCTTAGTGTTCTTATGAGCACTTCGACAGTTATTAACTGAAAGCTTTCTATGCCAATTGACCATTTTCGCATGTGTATATCGTGTGGCGGGTACGAAGATACTCTATGCTCTGGGATGTCGAGAAATTTTCCAACCAGAAAAGATCCTCGACCGGTGGGATACGAACCCACGACCCTCAGCTTGGTCCTTGCTGAATAGCTGCGCGTTTCCGCTAACGGCTATCTGGGGCCCCATTTCTGTTATAATACATAATAATCCATAGATATGATTTGTGCAAATATTATCAACTAGTGGTCCCGGCAAACTTCGTCTTGTCATCAAGTAGGTTGTTTGAAAAAACGCTATGGATCGTCCCATATACAATGACAGTTCCGTTCACGCTCATTTCCCCCACTTTTCCGGTGAATATTCCTGGGATTTTTATACATTCAAACACCTCGGAACCCTTGAGGAACAAAACGGAGAAATTATCATTCAAATACGTTGACCCGTTCGTTAGCCATTTCGTGACATACAAAACACCACTCCATTTTATTTATATAGATAAATAGAAATTGTTATGTTACCAATTTTGTAAACTGTTTGTCGTGCTTTGAAAACAGAAATAATAACTGCTCTATTTTTTATATTTATTACGTTGAGAATAATTCAAATCGTAAACGCAACTATTATGAAAACGCAACCATAGTCCAGAAACTGTTCTGTATTATTCGTGATTTTGTGAAAATATTGTTAGAAGCAAATAGCCATTTATAATTGTTGAGAAAGTTTGTTTTTTTTTTTTTCAAAACTTAATAACGGTTTTAAATAATAAATCAATTAGTCATTTTGAACAATATGAAACAAGAAAAGCAATAGTATATTCTTGTATTACATGGTATTTTGTGAAAATATTGAAGTTTTCTAACGAAATTTTCATCAGTTAATCTATACAAGCTTACCAACTCTAAATGAAAATATTTTATTTAACATTTTCAATCATAAAATCCATGGAACATTGTGGTCAATTTCAGGTTTTATTACGATCTAACTTTTCTGGTATTTTCCACAGTTTGTGTAAATGTTTTAGTTTCTTCAGAAATCAGAAAATTATACAGATGATAAAATGTTCAAACTTCGGTAGCAACAGAATATTTTTGTATTATACGGTAATTTGTGAAAATATTGTAGTACTTTCAATAAAATTTCATCGATTATGTTGTGCAAACTTGACAACCCTAAATATGAGAATATTTTAAATTAAAAAAGCCATGGATCATTGCAAAAAAATCAAACTGTTGTTAAGATCGTATTTTTCCTGTATTATTCACAGTTTTGCGAAAAAGTTGTCGTTCTTTTGAAAAACATAAAACATGTTTTAAAAAATGTGTATATTTTTATGTCTCACAATTGAAGCCATTGTCTTTAAATTGATAAGGTCTAGAGACAACCAATTAATTGTAGAAGAAATTTTCAGAATTTAATACAGAAAATTACAATACAAGATTTTGTGAAAGCATTGTAGTTCTTTGAACAAACAGCTATCAACGATGTTCAGAAAATTTGTTTCTCATGAACATACAAAGAGATCAAAATTATAAAACTATGACTCATTGCGATAAATATGAAATTATTGTAGAAACCTGTATTTTTCTGCATTTTTCACTATTTTGTAAAAATATTGTAGTTTTTCCAACAGTAATTCATTATCAGTGTTCTGCGAATGTGATGGCCTTAAATATGAATATATTTTAAGATCATAAAATGTTTGGGTCAATCGCGATAAATTTCAAGTTATAATTGAAAATGTATTTTTTCTGTATTCTACGCAGTTTTGTGAATATATTGTAGTTCTTTGAACAAACAGCAATCAAAAATGTTCAGAAAATTTGTTTCTCATGAACAAACAATGAGATTCAAATAATAAAACTGATGAACATCATTGCGATAAATATGAATTACTGTAGAAACCTGTATTTTCCTGTATTTTCACTATTTTGTGAAAATATTGTAGCTTACCCAACAGAAATTCATTATCAGTGTTCTGCGAATGTGATGGCCTTAAATATGAGTATATATTAAGATCATAAAACGTTTGGGTCATCGCGATAAATTTCAAGTTATAGTTGAAAAATGTATTTTTTTTCTGTATTCTATGCAGTTTTGTGAATATATTGTAGTTCTTTGAACAAACAGCGATCAACGATGTTCAGGAAATTTGTTTCTCATGAACACACAAAGAGTTTAAAATTTTAAAACTGATGAGTCATTGCGATAAATATGAAATTACTGTAGAAAACCTGTATTTTCCTGTATTTTTCACTATTTTGTGAAGATATTGGTAGTTTTTCCAACAGAAATTTATTATCAGTGGTTCTGCAAATTTGATGGCTTTAAATATGAGTATACTAAGATCATAAAATGTTTGGGGTCATAGCGATAAATTTCAAGTTATAATTGAAAATGTATTTTTTTCTGTATTCTACGCAGATTTGTGAATATATTGTAGTTCTTTAAACAAACAGCGATCAACAATGTTCATTAAATTTGTTTCTCATGAACAAACAAAGAGTTTAAAATTATAAACTATGACTCATTGCGATAAATATGAAATTACTGTAGAAAACCTGTATTTTCCTGTATTTTTCACTATTTTGTGAAAATATTGTAGTTTTTCCAACAGAAATTTATTATCAGTGTTCTGCAAATTTGATGGCCTTAAATATGAGTATATATTAAGACCATAAAAATGTTTGGGTCATCGCGGTAAATTTCAAGTTATAATTGAAAATGTATTTTTTCTGTATTCTACGCAGTTTTGTGAATATATTGTAGTTCTTTGAACGGCTAACAATCAAAAATATCAATGCCAATTGTTAGATTACACTAAACGATCATCATACTATAAAAAAATCTATAGGTTCTCGCGATAAATTCTAAGTTATCTACAAATTACCGCCGGTTAGAATTTTTTTAGGACTTGCTCCCGGTGTTTTAAGTACTACAAATCAAACAGTAGTTCCCAAAAATATTTCAAAAATCTGACATGAATCTAGAAGCCCATACATTTCTGTAGGTGCCAAAATTTTGTAAATCGGGCTTAGGACAGCCGAGATATAGTGGGTTGAATTTAGCGTTCCAACTGATTTTGAGGCTTCGTCGTCCGTGTAAGTGACGAATATCTTAGGCGGACAAGTGTTAAATAAGGTTCAATCCAGTTGAGGAGTCTCATCGCAATTCCCATTTTATTGAGCTTGAAAATCAACATAGGAATGTCTAGTCTGTCAAATGCCTTACTAAAATCGGTGTAAAGTGCTTCGACGTGGTTACCTCTATCCATTGCATTCAAAGTGTAATTTACAAATTTCAAAAGGTTTGTTGTAGTAGAATGACCTTTATAGAAACCGTGTTGTGTATTCGTTATTCTATGTTTTATTTGGCTGAACACATTTTTTATTTATAATTGATTCAAATAGTTTTGGAATGGATGAAATAATAGCAATTCCACGATAATTTCGAACATCAGATTTTCTACCAGACTTGTAAATGGGTATGAGATACGATCTTTTCCATTCTTTTGGAAATCTGCTCATTTTAAGTGACTTGTTGAATAGCCAAAATAATGGTGCAGTAAATTCATTAGCTAAGTTTTCAGTAAAATAGGTGGGATTCCATCTGGCCCTGATCCTTTGGTGGAATCTAAATTCTTCAGTCCTGTTAAAATGTCCTGTACCAGTATTTGACTCACACCGATATCGCTTGTAAAATCAGGAAAACTATAGAAATATTCAAAGTCACGATCTTTATCCGAAAAGTTAGTAAAAAGTTTCTTGAAAAAAAGTAGCAAAAAGATTGCACATACCATCTGGATTATCAGCTGCTCTATCATCCAATGTCATTTAGATGGAAAATTGTTAGACTTCATCTTCGATTTAGCATAATTGAAGAAAATTCCTAGGGCAAGATTTTAAATCATTTTCTATTTTGTGTTGTACTCTTCAAGTGCAGCGGATAAACTTTCTCGAGATTTTTGTTGCCTGTAAATTTTATGAGCCTTTTGCTTACGATTTTTTAAATTAGTTATTTGCTTATTAATCCAAACAGGGTTTTTCGACCCATTTCTACGACGTCTTCGCAATAAAGGAACTTCCATTTGAATAATTTCCGACAAAATTGAATAAAAATCCGTCACTGCACTTTCTAAATCTCCTTGGTTTTTCAAAACGGATTGCCAATCTATTCTATTTAATTTTTGTTTAACTCCGTCATAATTAGCGTTTTTATAATCAAAGAAATTCTCAAAGTCACAGTTGTCAGAATTGTGATTATTGTGAACAAAAATTGAGTACTCAATAGCTGTGTGAAATGCTTCATTTTTCCATAGTGGAGAAACAGATTCATTCACACAGAAATCTTCCATAATGTTTGAGAATAAGAAGTCCAAATAACAGTTTTTGCCGGTTTTTCACATGATTTATTTCATTTAAACCTAAACATGGCAGCTTTTTCAAAAATAAATTGTAATGATTCATTTTCACCGACAACCGGAAGCAGAATGCTTTCGGTTTTCGGAATGGAGAAGAATAATTACTCCAAGCAGAAATTTGACTCGTAGGGTGCAGAACCACTTGAGCACTTCCATGATTTACTTTGGCATGGGGTTTTTTTCGGCCGAATTGTCTGAAACTTTGATATAAGGAGCACTTCACTACGACACATATTGTGGCCCAAATATGAGCTTTATAGCTTTCAAAAACCCCACTGCCGAAGTGAATCAAAAGTGCCAAGGGGTCCGGCTCCCTACCCCAATCAAAACATGTTCAACAAGTTCTGCACTAGCATAGGCATACAACAAACCTGAGCTATGAAATAATTTGCAGTTACCCGATAGGTATCACTTAAGTTTTCATTTAGCCATGTTTCCGTAACGCATGTTACCCGTTACGCAGGTAGATCACCTTTTCGTGGTGCGTTACGGGGTAAGATCTACCAATTTGAACGCTAGTCTCATCTTGTTTGTCGGGCTAGGGTAATATGTTCTGGTAATTCAAGGATTCGCGGTACAAAGTCCCTTGTTACTGGCAAAAGTTTCTGAAAATAAATATATTTTACCTAGCAGATGGTTAAAGACTCGGAGTTGGTCAGTCCCGAGACTACACTTGAAGCCAGGATAACAATCATGAGTATTAACTCAACAAGGACTGTAAGTACTGGTAATTCAAGGACTCATGTGAATTCTGATTACTAAACAAATTTTCTAGCTTGATTCGGTTTTGCTGCTAGCATAAAGCCCCTTTTTTCTAGTATTTTTCTGGGACTAAACTAAAAGCAAAACAAGGATGTGGCTAGAGTTCCGTTGCATGGTCAAATATCAGTAGTACCGATTTGGTTCCTCAAAAATTTAATCGATTATGTTTGCTAAGGGCGCGCCTTCGCTGAGATGTAAATTTCTATGAAGGGTATAAATAGCGGGTTCTTTTCATCATAGTCGATTTGTATCAATATCTGAAGAATCAAAACAAGAACTGTACAGAAATCGATGCTTTATTACCTATCAATGGAAATGGAGTAATGCGACATGCACTATACACTAAGGATACGGGTAATGCCACAATAGATCTAAACGCTGGTCGCAGTGGCGCATCCGAACAGGAAAAAAACGCATGTTAAACCAACTTTACTGTTAGGAAAACAACGCTTAATTAATCGACGAGCACAAATACTTTGAGCATTTAAATGACACAGGTTCAGGCAGCCAGCTTGTTAGTTAGAAAACTTTTGATCAGGCAAAGGAAAAACAATAACATAAGGACATTCTTAGAACCAATTTTTGCAAAATAAAATCAAAATTTTACGCATTCCGATTTTGGTACGGTTTCGTTTTTGGCAACTGAAAATTTTGATCATGTTATGTAGCATTAGGTATTTTACTTTACTTACTTCGATTTGAACTCAATTTTCCTGTTGTTTCAGCTTTGAAAAATCTCTCTCAATTTTAGCAATCTGATCCAGACGCTCATAGATTGGCTTCAACGAATTCTCCAGACTATCCACTACAGCGAGTTTGTCCTGCCTGCTTTGTCAACCTTCTGGAGCTGAAGGTGTTTCACCTCCGCCTGGCTTTTTATATTTTCCAGTAGCTTCAAGTCTCCTGCTTTCTCCTTTTGTCGATCATTGTATTCCTTGGATATCTTGATTAGCTTCTCGATCACTCTGTTGTATTCTGTCGTCCCGAAGATGGCATCGAACTTTTTCTTCAATTCTTTCGGTTCCTCCAGGGGCCAATTCGAGTCTTCTTGGTGACAGAAAATGACGTTGTTAATGATAGCTTTCGATACTCCCATGGCGTCGCACATCTCGTTATTGATATCTGCAGCTCGAGGCCGGGAAAGAGTGGTCTTTTCACCGGTGGCAACATTCTCCATCGTAACAACTGAATCAAGCGTTTCAAACTTGGGTTGTTGGCCCCGGCCTTTCTGGGAAACCTTCATCGACCGCGTCGCCGTGACACGATTTCCGGTGAAATCCGTTACCATTAGCTTGACCTGACCCATGCTTTCAACGGTGCTGAAAATCTTCGGATCATGAACGAATGCCTTGCCACGGTCAGTGCCAGGCGGAACTTCGCCGGTTAGACCATATTTCAAGCACTCGATGATAGTGGTTTTGCCACAACCATTCTGGCCAACAATCAATGTCAGGGGGGATTGGAACTTGATTTTCTGTGGGAATACATTGCATCAGTCGGCAACAACACTTATAAAAATCCGTGACCTTACCTGAACATCTCCGCTTTCGACGCCGAAGCTTCGGATTCCTCGGATTTCCAACTTTGAAATGGTTGACATTTTGAAGAAAGAATTCTTAAGGTTTTTACTTTTAAGTTGCAATTATAGTCATCGAAACAATTTTCAAACAGAATTAACGCGAATTAACAAGAACCAGCTGAACCGCAAAAAAAATGTTTCACTTCTTGCCGGCCGCTGATCGTTGACGAAAGATGAGCAGGGCTGCCATTAAATTTTGTAAAACAAGCATGTGCTACACTGAGAAAAATCTACACGTCAAGGTCGTGTGTTTTACTTATAGATTTGCGCAATGAGGAAAACCACATGATATGAGTGTGGTAGCCATATGGATTTCATCATTGATTTCACGGTATAATAACATGTGTATCAACATTAGGTTGTCATGTGAAACAAACATGCATTTCCAAATATTAAATCATGAAAACCAACTGATTTGCTTATTGAATTCGAAATGTAGTAGCTCTAGATACCCGCATAGAAAATTACGGTTTATCATACATTTAAAACAACAAATATCTTGTAGCGGTTAAGGTTAACGTTCCTTAAACAGTTTTTAATATGTTGAACAATATGAGAGTTACAGACTTATACTATAAAGAATGGTATGAATAACGTACAGCAAACTGTAACAATATATTGAAGTGTTCAGATATTGTAAAACATTTTGAGGAGCGAAATGGTATTACAATATATTACTTATTTTCAACAGTTTGGCAAACGGTTGCAGGCATTCGTTCGCGAGCCGATGCAAATTGAACACACTTATAAAATAAGCAACACAGAAGCTGTGTACAAGTCGCAAATCCGTGATGAAAAGTTTCTGTTTTTTAGCATAAAGTCTGAATTTATAACTTTCAATACTTTCTGAATCGCAAAACAATATTATCGACAGTTGTTAATCAAGTTATGTGAAAATATTATGGTCGCGATTTAAAGATTTAGACTATCTTTTGTGTTAAATTTTTCTAGCGTTTAGGTTGTTGTGTTTATTTTGATAGTGAAAAAAAGTAAAAAAAAACTTCCAAGCTGCCTATTTTTTGTTCCCGTTTCATCACCGTCGGACAAAAACCAGCCAAAAGTTATTTAAACATTGTTTGATTGCCGTTCCCGTAGTGTCGGACAATGCCAACTAGAATAAACCATCCGTCAGAAGATTCTCCACTGACCATGAAGGTGCTATGAACGAAATTGCTGTCGTGTACGTGATCGGTAAGCGCATTTAACTACACGATATTCTTGTATTCTATATGTGTTTCTTTTCTTTTATTCCAGTAGGTGGAGATTGTTTTAGTTAATGTGGTTTTCCGGTCTATTAGATAACCTGTCCTCCAGCAGTCGTCAGGATCCTCAGGAACCGATTCTGATGGATGAAAGTGTGTAATCCTAAAATTCCCTGGCAACTCTCATATTAACCGATATTATTCTGGATTGCAGCAGAAACCGAAGTCAAAGACGAGGAGTAAAAGGCCATCCGTGTGCAGTGAAAGTGGAGGAGTAAAGGGCCAAAGTCGCCGGATGTCGTTTCATTCGCGACAAACAAGTTCCGATGTTAGTTCGAACGAAAGCAACGACGACAATAAGGAGGGGAAGGGTTTCGATTGCAAGCGAAGGGGACACAAACGAGGAGGAAAGAAAAGACGAAAGTCGAGCCCTATCTCCGGCCAATCGTTTAAGCCTATCCGGAATTGCCCCGCCAGATCTCAACGAAGATGACGATGAGCATGATGATGATGAAAATGTGGTTCTGGTAGGTCATTGTTTCAAAGAGAGGACGATACTTTGAAGGATCCAGAGAGGCACGATGTCATTTAGGCCATTTAAGAAGAACGACATAATAAATGGACAGGATCTACGAATCAAGTTAGTGCATAAACAGTGTTTCAGATGAAATGCAATAAAATATCAAATCATTATATTTTGTATTTTTTTATTGAGAATGATTGCAAAAAGTGCGTTTAAATAAAATAAGGTACAAGCATAACATTACAATATGGTGTAGGGTTGAAAAAACCGTAACACACCGTAAATGAGTCATTATACATACATTACAAGTTTTATGTCATTTTTATTGGTCAACAATTTCACTACTGTTTGCGATACGGTGAATTGGGCAAAACATGGATAATATATCGACCATTTCTCATTTCATCATTGACAAAAATTGTTCTAAAAAATCGGCGTTTTCAAATGGTGACATAACTTAACCGCCTATTCCCCACATTGTTATTTGTTCAATTACAATTTGCCAAACTGTCAAAATTGTTCAGGGTAAGGTTGGTTTATTGTTACATTGGATGTTATACGAGACTGTTTATAAATTGTCGCAAACAGTTGCGGATAGTTTGGGAAACAGTGGCTGTATTGTTCTGGTTTATGCGGGTAGTCATGTGTGATAGAACATAAATGTCAAGGGGCTGAAAGAAGAAATTTGGTAGAAAAACTTTTGCTCCCCAAAATATGGATCCGAGGCTCCTCTGCTTGTCGCAAGCTCTCTTGATTTTTTTCAAACCCGTGAGCCAGCAACAAGCGGGGCGCCGCGAATCCATAATTTGGGAAGCCAGGGATAAGCATATTCCATTTTTTTTCGAAACTGAAAGCCAGGAAAATCTGTTAGTGGAATCCGATTTTTCTAATAAACTATACATTATAATCAATGTTTTCTTATAGAAAGGTAGAACTCTCGTATATCGGTCAGCTTTACTAATAAAAGAAAAATCGAATTCACAAATTTTCATCTAAAACTTTCAGCTTCAAAATTTGCTTCTTCTCTTTGGAAGCATGATGATGACTGTCGTTCGACATGAGGTCCAACCACAATTCAGTTCACTATGCATCCCATGGGTTGATCACAAACAATTTAGAAGCTTTGAACATGGAAATCGATAGCATAGCTCATGGATTTCATCATAACAATCTCATTGCGCAAATCAATGAATCGACCAACTTGAACATGACGATTATGACACAAGATAACCATAAGCAAAACACACTGAATCCGTGTTGGAGTGATGATCTATGCGTACATAGGTTGACACATACGAATCTGAAGAGAAAGCTTCGGGAACTTATGTGGAAAAATATGGAATCCCTGTTGTCGATTGATGAATCAATCCATGAAGCAAAACACAGGAGATTAATGTGTAACACACACGAAATTTGCAAGAAAATCATAGCAAATCGATATGGACGTTCATGAATCGATCCATAATTTTAAACACACAGATCGAGCGTGTGGATTTTTATCAGTGTGTGCTTTGTTTTTATTCATTTGAAGAAGAGACGAATGACCTTCGGGTTAAAGTCTCTCACGAACAACAACAATTTGATTCATTCAATGCCACGCCGTCACTTTTCCCCCCCCCCGTCTATGAGTCCTATGTAACAACAGAAGGAGGGGAAACGTTGAGCTGTATTTGGGACTTTTTGCTTTCTCACTGTTTCTCTCTCAATATTCCCCCCGTTTCAATGCTGGTTTCTCCCACACTTGTTCGTGTGTGAGTTACGCACTGCACGACGGGTGGTGACGACTGTGTTGCATTCGGCACCAGCCGTCGGCGCATACAAGAAATAGCGGTGGGAAATGATGACGATGACGGCGCCGTCGATTGTGTTGTAGGAAACCAATGCCAAACAAATACATACAGCTTCTCCGCTCTTCGGTGAATGATTGCTCTGCAAATATATGTGCGCAAGTCGCGCATGCACGTTGCTCGTGTTGCTGCCGTGAAGCATATGTATATGATTCATCGACCATGGATCTGAATCGGATTGATACAATAAGATCATGATGCTGAATATCATTTCCCTAAATGCACTCAATTCGCTGATAATCGACATTTTGTTGCGGTGTGCTAATCGGAGACACCAGCTGTGCTTTGTTTTGATTCATTCAATCCCACGACGTCACTTCTTCCCATCCGTCTATGTGTCCTATGTAACAACAGAAGGAGGGGAAACGTTGAGCTGTATGTAGGACATTTTGCTCTCTCACTGATTCTCCCTCAATTTTCCCCCCGTTTTTATGACGGTTTCGCCCACATGATCATGTGAGAGTTTCCCACTGCATGACGTGGTGGTGGTGACGGCTGTGTTGCAATCAGCACCAGCCGTCGGTTCAAACAAAAAATTGCGGTGGGCAATGATGACGATGACGACGCCGTCCATCTTGTTGTAGGAACTCGAGAAAGGAGCCCACGTCTAACAAATACATACAGCTTCTCCTCTCTTCGGTGATTGATCGCTCTGCAAATATGTGTGAGCAAGTCGCGCATGTACGTTGCTCGTGTTGCTGCCGGGAAGCATATTTATATGCTTGATCGACCATGCATCTGAATCAGATTGATACAATGACATCATGATGCGCAATCTTGTGCTCAATATCATTCCCCTATATGCACGCAATGCGCTAATAATATGAAAAGAGATGTTGCAGCTGATCCAATCCAGCGAAACGGTAAAACATGGTTTGGCAAAAAGACCAAAATACAGTTTTGTGTAACTCATTCTCTTTTTGTCACTTGAGCGTTTTCAATTTTGCGAGGCAGTGCGACTCTGAAAATATCGACTGAAATGATTGAGAAGCAGTTATTATGGCATTCTATGCATCTAAGTAGTGTCTCAGACACGCTTCTACAAATCATTCTACCTTTTAAACTCCATTCCAAAGCTTTATTCAGGAATGTCCAATGTAACATTAGAATCGTGTTTATTCATAAATGTTACATAGGACATGTGGTTGGTTCTTTGATCAAAGGTCCAATGTAACAATTGATTAAAAGCGATGCAGTTTTGAACATTGGTCATTTTGTTAAGCTTTGAATAGATTAATTTGTTGTTAATATATCAGAACGAGTGTTCTAGTGTGCTGCTAAGTGGTGCAACGCAAATGATTTGCAATGATAATCTCGATTTGTTTACATTTGGTACTTAGGACGTTTTGAAAAGTTACGCGAGATTTGTTTTCCCGTGCATATTTTTACCATGGCTCTTGGTTTAAACAAAAATGCTCATGCACTATGCACCCCTGCACATTTCACGTCGCTGGACTGTCAAAACAATTCGGCTGTGTTCGTGAGTTGCATCTCTCGGTCTGCTTGTGTTGGTTTCTTTCAAATTGAAAATCGTGTGCGTTCGTTTCGTGATGCTCGCTCAGTTTTCCAGTCACCATCATCGAGACCGAACGCGAAAAGGTGTAATTTCTGCTGGTATCAGTCGTGAATTTTACTCTCCTCGTAAAAGCAACTGATCAAAGTTTAAAGATTGAAGAATCCTATTGCCTGGAGTGAAGCAAACACAACCGAAATTTCCATTTGGACGTGAGGAAAGTGTGGTTTCTGGTTTTTGGCCTGGCCAGGGCCCGGAACGTGTCCGCAAAACGGAAAACATAGTAGGCTCTGGGTTTGCCTGCCATGGAGATTTAGCGGAAGCTACAGACAGGAAAAAAGTTCGAAAAATTGCTATCCTTATTTTGTCATCGACGTCTGCAGATTTTCGATAATCGGATATAACTTGGTGAAAAATCGTGACAAGAAAAATCATATTCGACTTTACTTATCCACTTGATTGTGAATCAAGTAGAAATAAGGCGAAAAGAGTGAAACAGTCCTTGAATACCAGGAAAAGTGCGTGAGTGAAAATGTTTTGGTGGGATATCAATTGTTGATATTATTGCTGAGCAACAGAAAAAATGAGTTAAATATCCGGAAAAACGTGTAAACTGTGAATAGTAAATACCTAACCACAGAAAAGGTTTTACAATCATTATGTTTTGAAAAAAAGGAAATCCAATCGTATAAAACCAAAACTTGCTTTTAGTTTTTAGTTACTGATTGTGTTTTAGATTACCACGAGTGAAACGACATAGGAGAAATTGGAATACTGCCTTTTGAAGAAAAACGAATAATATCTGAAATCACAACAAACTGGAGAGGCAGCTTGTCTGCACAAAAAAGTCCCTGCTACAGAGGAGTGTTTTTCTAGCCACGATGGATTCCCTGCGAAAATGGTTGAATAAGCCGAAGGTTTGTACAGTTTTGGCCATTACTTTACTCTCTCATACATCTCTCCCATGTACCTTATTGAAGAGCAGTCCTATAAAAATCAAGTTGTAAACTACATTCCCTGAAAAATACATTAATTTGAAAGAGGTACATAGCCATTTTAAAGGTAGATCCACATACAAAACGTAAGATAATAATTATTGTTACTACTATCTGTTTCGATGTATTGAACATGTTTCTTGAAAGTGTTTGTACTTCTACGTACAAAGGCTAGACACAAACCATACACTGGTTTGCTTGCTTCGCTTGTCTACCGACTTTTTTCTGTACGGCTCCGGCTGTTGTCTTTGTGGGGAAGTCCGTGGATTGCGAAAGTTGTTTTTTCAGTGGCTTCATAAAGGAACTACCACTGTAGCTCCCTCCGTTCGAAGGCGGAAAACATGAACGAAAACAATACTAAGCTGCTGTGTTGCCAGCCGTTTTAATTAAAAAAATAACAAAAGTCATAAGTCGGAATTCAGAGATGTCCTTCACTCTATATGAGCTTAGGATGAAAATTTTAAATAACATGACAAAGCCTAGGGGCGGTCCATTAATTACGTAAGGGATGAGGGAGAGGGGGTTTGAGATTTCTTACGCGCCATACAAATTATTTGTAATTTTCATACAAAAAATCTTACCATGGGGGAGGGGGGGGGGGTCGAAAAACCGCCAAAATTGTATTACGTAATTGATGGACCGCCCCCTAAACAAAAAATACTAATGGTGAATTTCGTTTATATTTTATGACTCAACTTTGAATCATATATTTGCCTGAAGCTTAATTTTGAGGCCTTTTTCAATTGTTACCATCAGGAATAAATTGGAACTCTCACTTTTAGGTTATTTACAGTTAAACCTCCATGAGTCGACGTTCCATAACTCGTTATCGACTCATGGGACCATACTAAAAACAAAATTTCATGGTTACTATGATGGTCCCCTCAAACAGCTTTCCAAGGGATTTGTTTCCATCAGGGTTGGGAAAAATCTTGAAATTCACTCTACAGTAGCCAAGCAAAGCCAATCACAGTCAGCGAAGCCAGTGAAACTCACGCCCATCGCTGCTGTAGGCAAAAAGCCTTGAAAATAGCAAAACACCCGTTGCTAAGGGCAACCCAGAATTACTGTAGAAAAATGTTCTATTTCCCGCTGCATTTCCCGCATTTAGAGCCTTCAATGACACTCATGATTTAGAAAATTCGAGCACCAAACATAGGCTACTTGATGAGATTCACGTTTTTGAACTACTGTACTGGAGAGCCATGTGATTTTCGCGAAAATTCAAGACTACTACTATTACCATTCCCAGCACTGGTTTCCATGACTCGATATTTCCATGAGTCGATGGTCCCTTCAGATATCGACTCATGAAGGTTTGACTGTAATTCCATTTTAAAATCTTACAGTCATGTCCATTGTGGAGTTTTTCCATCTGTACTGTTGACAGCTTGAGTAACAATGACTTGCTTCGAAGGCATGGCCTGCTCAGTGTGATGCTAAACTACCACATCTTCTTTTCTTTAACCGATGATGTGTTTTCTTTCAGTATGATAAACTAATTTGATCATTGTTTTTAGCATGTAATTTTCTTTTTTTTGACATGTGTTGATCGGTTTTTGAAGTGAACTCAATCAGTACTCACCAATACACATCAGTTTGGAACTCAATTTTGTGATAGCTCTGCAATTTTGAGTACAATGGCGGAACATCACCTTTTCTTAGCCACATCCTTTTTACCCATGTCAATCAAAGGGTTGATTTCATTAGCAGATAGTGATCTACCCGCAATGCCATATTAGCATGCCGCTAAGAGACTCCACCTTAAGATTTTCATTTCTTATCTATTCAACGAAACAACATACATATTTGTATACAACTGTGACATTCTAAGGTCACATTTTCCGAACCGAAACTCTGTAACTACGTTTTGACTTACCACCGACCTCAACGGATCGTATCCGTCGCTACAATTGCTCCCTTCTAAGGCGAGCATTTTATCTACCACCGGACCCGACAGCTCGTAACTGTCGCTACGGTTGCTCCCTTCTAAGGCGAGCAATTTGTCTGACCACCGGACCCGACAGTTCGTAACTGTCGCTACGGCTGCTCCCTTTTAAGGCGAGCAATTTTTTCACCACTGGACCCAACGGATCGTATCCGCTGCTACGGCTACTCCCTTCTAAGGTGAGCATTTTTGTCTACCACCGGACCCGACAGTTCGAAACTGTCGCTACGGCTGCCCCCTTCTAAGGTGAGCATTTACGCCAGACCCGATAGATCGAATCTATCGCTTTGGCAACTCATTTCAAACTAGATTTTGTTGTTAAAACTTTCATATGTTCACAATTCTCGTGAAACGGTAATTAAACCAACGGACCCTGCGCCAAAAGCACCAACTGCAGTCGGAGTTTGAGCTGCACATCGTTTCAAACTCCTTGCCGTACGTTGTCCAGAGACGAATGACAAAGTTACACTTGGACTCTTTGATGTCCGGAATACTTTCCTCGACGGCATTTGTTCCAGTCTCTACCAATGGAGAGAAATAATTGCTTGAAGATGTTTCCTAAGATGCGTCTATTGATCTTCACTATTCGAAAAACTCCGAATTCGTGTCCCAAGGCAGGAGAAATCCCATCCTTGTCGCCAATGTGGAGTTTTTCCATCTGTACTGTTGACAGCTTGAGTAACAATGACTTGCTTCGAAGGCATGGCCTGCTCAGTGTGATGCTAAACTACCACATCCATCATAAACATTGTTATTGTTAGGTAGTAGGGACCTTTAGTGGAAGACGATAATTTTGCTTTGCGAAAGAATTATATTATTATTTCTCTTGATCCAATGTCACTCCAACGAAGGAAAGAACATGGCTCAATTTTTACACATTTCTTGTACATACAATTTGAAAGATTTGATTTTCTGTTCGAAACGTAACCCACTGCAACCAATATTTCAAGACCAACAATTGAAAAGGCCTCAAGTCCAAAATGTAAACAAATCGGGTTTCTGCTGATTTAAGTGTATAAGAGCCTATTCTTACTGTATCATACAATAGTCATGCACAAATATGCATGAAAGTTGAAAAAATATCATTTTTCTAAAAGGCCCCATCTCATTTTTTGATAATTAGGATATTAATCGCAAATGCGGCCTTTTCCCAAAAAGGCCCCATTTCTATACCTGACGGAAACCGAGTTGAGGCCTATTAAACAAACATCAAAATTGCAATTGAAATTACGAAAAAATGTTTCAAATTTACTAAGCAGATACAAGTTATACTTCAGCCGCTCCGCTCCATGTATTATTTTACATAGCGATAGTCTCAACAGCGAACATAATCAAATTTTTCGTCGGGTTCCTGTGGAGTGATGAGCTTTGTATCATACTACCTAATAATACCTGTGTCAGCATGTCTGTACTTCACGACTTATTGATAACACCACGATTTCGTTACAATTACATGAAACATAACGTTCAACTGAAATATTACTTCAATTGAACAAATATTTCCATATAATTGCTCGACGACACTCTCGCTTAGCACATCCATTATGTTTATCGATGACGATGATTGAATAAATCACATACTTAATCGACTTCACGAATTTCCTCTTGCTGCAGAGATCCCGTGTACCTTGCTTTACCGCGTAACACTCTTCTACTCTTCAATTATCGTATTTTATCATGAATATTGAATGATTTTCAAAAGGCCACATCTGAGGATGATGAAAAAACAAGCCACAACACATTTTAGAGTAAACAAAGGCGTCAACTCACAGGCCTCATCAGCGTCGGCCGGCGTCTATGGGCACAAATGAAAAGGGCTGCATAGCTTTTGGTGAAATAAAAGCCTCATTTCCTTTGACTTGTTTTTTTAGCAAGATTTTTTGCTAAAATGATAGTAATGAATATTCATAGCTATAAATCAGTTTATCCATCGACTTTCTGGACGATAAAATAACATAAAATGCTTAAATTCATAATTTAAATTTTATTTATTGTTTGACAAAACAAGATTGCATTTTTCTCATTGTTTACTTTTTGGAGATGAGGCCTTTTGAATTGTTAGTCTTGATTTCTCGAAACCTTATTCAAATAGTCTCAAGTCGTCAAAAAAGTGAATAAACTTACTTTATTGATCCTACGTGTTTCGCAGGCGAAATTCCACATATTCCGATTCTACCCAACTAGATTTTTCACTTTAAGAACGTTTAATTTCCGGATTTACAAAACGACGAAAGTGAGATTTTCAACTTTCGCAACCTAACCACTACTTTCGCCGCCACGCTGTATAGCTTAGCTTAGCTTAGCTTAGACTGACTACACATATCAATGGTTGCTATTCCGTGATTGACCGAAGTCAGTGAAAATGCACAAAGAATCAACTAGAAGTTCAGCTGGGATAGGCCATAATCTTCTTCAGTGTGCATAATTCAGTGCCTCTATTTATACAAGGTCAATAACGGCGCCGGCCACGTCCTTGCAGTCAGGTGGGATTGAGGGAAGGAATGTTAGTGTGTAACCTTTGCTATTTGGAGACCGTGTTTGCCTCTGCATCTCCACAAAGGTTACTGGGAGGGATGTTTGTTAATGGGGAGGATCGTTGGGTCAAAGGATTCACTTTGATAAGCGATTAGACCATGATAAACAATGATTTGTGAGATATATACATGCTTATACGTAAATATAATTGTTCATATAATTTCTATGTAGAGGAAAATTATGCCGACACTTGAGGTGACGAACCATTCAAAGTTTGTTGAACAAATACCTAAATGTAACATTCCTACAGCTGTCAGTACGAAAGCATGTGTTATTATATTTTACTCATTTGAAAAGAAACAAAAGACTCAATTGGTTGGGACATCATAGAACACTCTTATTCTTATGCCGACACTTACAGTGGCGAACCATCCAAAGTTTGTTGAATAAAGTGGACCTTTCGCAAGTCTACACTTGTAGTGTCGAACCATTCAAAGTTTTTTTAATTACAAAAATAAAGGTATATAAGGGGTGTTCTGAAAAAAAAAAAAAATGTTAAACATAAATAAATCATGAATCAGAGTTTGTGTCGACACTCACAGTGACGAACCATCCATAGTTTGTTGAAACATCATATTTACATCCCACCATTGTAACGATTAAATGTGCAGTCATACATATTTTATAGATTAGAAATAGTAGCATGAAACGAGCTCACCAATTGATCCGTTATCCTTGACTGAGCGGCCACAATCCATTTTCAGCTTCACTCGTTTGCTCGGCTAGCACCCAGAAAAAAAAAAAAAAAAAAAAAAAAAAAAAAAAAAAAAAAAAAAAAAAAAAAAAAAAAAAAAAAAAAAAAAAAAAAAAAGGCGCGCGACTCGAAAAAAAAACACGGACGACAGCTCGGGCTTTCTTGACGCACTGCCCAGGAGCAAGCGTCAAGGTCGTCGAAAGATCAAAAAGAACGAACCGATCGCGGCACTTTTTAACTTACTCCAACCGAACTCCCCGATCACGCCACTTTTTCACTTACGAGACCGACGCGCGACATGTTTGATCCTGCCCTCGTCGCTCGCTCCGGCAAAAGCAAGCGTCAAGGTCGAAAGATCAAACAGAACTAACCGATCGCGGCACTTTTTCACTTACTCCAACCGAACTCCCCGATCACGCCACTTTTTCACTTACTAGACCGACGCGCGACATGTTTGATCCTGCCCTCGTCGCTCGCTCCGGCAAAAGCAAGCATCAAGGTCGAAAGATCAAAACAGAACTAACCGATCGCGGCACTTTTTCACTCACTCCAACCGAACTTCCCGATCACGCCACTTTTTCACTTACGAGACCGACGCGCGACATGTTTGATCCTGCCCTCGTCGCTCGCTCCGGCAAAAGCAAGCGTCAAGGTCGAAAGATCAAACAGAACTCACTTTCGCCGCCACGCTGTATAGAGAGACAAAGTGACTTAACCACGAATCAAAACAAAACACTACTTGAGCCGATTTACACTGCTTAGCTTAGAGCTTAGCTTAGACTGACTACACATATCAATGGTTGCTATTCCGTAATTGACCGAAGTCAGTGAAAATGCACAAAGAATCAACTAGAAGTTCGGCTGGGATTGGCCATAATCTTCTTCAGTGTACATAATTCAGTGCCTCTATTTATACAGGGTCAATAACGGCGCCGGCCACGTCCTTGCAGTCAGGTGGGATTGGGGGAAGGAATGTCAGTGTGTAACCTTTGCTTTTTGGAGACCGTGTTTGCCTCTGCATCTCCACAAAGGTTACTGGGAGGGATGTTTGTTAATGGGGAGGATCGTTGGGTCATAGGATTCACTTTGATAAGCGATTAGACCATGATAAACAATGATTTGTGAGATATATACATGCTTATACGTAAATATAATATTTTCATTTGATATGAACAATTTCTATGTAGAGGAAAATTATGCCGACACTTGAGGTGACGAACCATTCAAAGTTTGTTGAACAAATACCTAAATGTAACATTCCTACAGCTGTCAGGACGAAAGCATGTGTTATTATATTTTACTCATTTGAAAAGAAACAAAAAACTCGATTGGTTGGGACATCATAGAACACTCTCATTCTTATGCCGACACTTACAGTGGCGAACCATCCAAAGTTTGTTGAATAAAGTAAACCTTTCGTAAGTCTACACTTGTAGTGTCGAACCATTCAAAGTTTTTTTTTAATTACATAAATAAAGGTATATAAGAGGTGTTCTGAAAAAAAAATGTTAAACATAAATAAATCATGAATCAGAGTTTGTGTCGACACTCACAGTGACGAACCATCCATAGTTTGTTGAAAAATCATATTTACATCCCACCATTGTAACGATTGAATGTGCAGTCATACATATTTTATAGATTAGAAATAGTAGCATGAAACGAGCTCACCAATTGATCCGTTATCCTTGACTGAGCAGCCACAATCCACTTTCGGCTTCACTCGTTTGCTCGGCTATAAAAAAGCACTCAGGAAAAAAAAATAAGCGCGCGACCCAAAAAGAATTAAAAAAAAACTGTTCGGGCTTTCTTGACGTACTGCCCAGGAGCAAGCGTCAAGGTCGAAGGATCAAACAGAACTAACCGATCGCGGCACTTTTTCAGTTACTCCAACCGAACTCACCGATCACGCCACTTTTTCACTTACTAGAACAACGCGCGACATGTTTGATCCTGCCCTCGTCGCTCGCCCCGGCAAAAGCAAGTGTCAAGGTCGAAAGATCAAACAGAACTAACCGATCGCGGCACTTTTTCACTTTCTTCAACCGAACTCATCGATCACGCCACTTTTTCACTTACGAGACCGACGCGCGACATGTTTGATCCTGCCCTCGTCGCTCGCCCCGGCAAAAGCAAGTGTCAAGGTCGAAGTATCAAACAGAACTAACCGATCGCGGCACTTTTTCAGTTACTCCAACTGAACTCACCGATCACGCCACTTTTTTACTTACTAGAACAACGCGCGACATGTTTGATCCTGCCCTCGTCGCTCGCCCCGGCAAAAGCAAGTGTCAAGGTCGAAAGATCAAACAGAACTAACCGATCGCGGCACTTTTCACTTTCTTCAACCGAACTCACCGATCACGCCACTTTTTCACTTACGAGACCGACGCGCGACATGTTTGATCCCGCCCTAGTCGCTCGCCCCGTAAAAAGCAAGTGTCAAGGTCGAAAGATCAAACAGAACTCACTACTTGAGCCGATTTTACACTGGTAGAAAAACGTCGAAAGCAACTGTATGAAACGGCTCATCATTTTGTCATAATTATTTTTGATGAAAAAAACAGAAACTACCTAGTTTTTTTAAGCGATCTTATTGTATGCTAAATTTAAGCGATGTATACGGTAAAAAAATGTTAAAAAGGTGATTCATTTTAAAGCAGTTTTAGAAGACAGGTTGTGATTCTTCTCAATTAGTTTTCTCAAAACCGTATGAAAGTTACTTACGTCGATTTGAAAAAGTAATCGAGATTTGATCTGTTGCAGTATATTCCGTGTCTGTTTAGTGCGTGTAGTATGTATTATCGAGAAGTGATAAAGCATTCGATGTTCTTACAGTTGCTATTCTTAACTTGAGTCTCCGCGTCCTTTTATTAGTCAAAACCGGATCCCTTGAAAAAGTCAAGAGATGACACCGATATTGTCCATGTATCTGAATCCTAGTCCCTACTTCTTCAAACTAGAGAGCTAAACCTGAGTTATCTCAAGGATTCTCGTAGAGCTCACGAACTTAATCTTTGTCGGTATTTCATCAAGTCGCTCCAACTGCTAGGGCTCCCATACGCGCCTATTTAATTCGTGATGGTCATGTGTTCGCAACGTTTCACGAAGTCATTATTCTCTATGAGTATCTACACAAGCCCGGGATTGACATATTCCATTTTATTCGAAGCTGAAAACCAAAATAATGCGTTAGTGGAACCCGATTATTCTTCTAAACCATACATTATATTCAATGTTAGAAGTAATGCTATAGCAGTGTAAAAGGTCCAAATAGCATTCAAACGTAAAATGTGAAACCCACAGGGGCAAACTTGGTCGGAAAAGCAAAACGCAATCGTTGTGCGTCAAACCGTTTCCGTGCAGAGCTTTGTCGAGCAGGAAGTGTGAGGAAAAAGTAGCGCCGCGTTCATTCTCGATACGTCCGTCGGCGAATAAACACGGTTTTTATCAAAAGCGAAGTTAGCGTGCGCGATCCGAAAAATTGCCACAACTTATTCAGAAGTGGGATCAGCCCTAGTCCGAAAAGTTTTCGCGTTCCGGCTGACCTGAAAAGTGCGACAAATCGTGTTTGCGAGTATCGAGTTGTTGGGTACGAAAAACCCGGATTCAAGCGTCGAAACGAATCCATCGAAAAACGCGTGGGAAGTTAGTGCCGACCAGTGAAAACGGGAGGCGTAATACCAGCCCCGTCCGGAGACAGCGATTTTGGACCTTCCAGCGAGCAAGCGAAAATGCCGCGGCGAAAGGTTGGCCGAAAGTCTCTTGGACCGGAGGAGGACGAGGACGAGAGCAGGGAGGAAGAAGAGACAGCGAAGGAGCAGATTGCGGAAGAAGAAAACAAATGACGGCAACGTGCTGCTGCCATCTCGTGCTGCCGTAGGTTTCGAGCGATGTTTTCATCCGGAGGAGCTGAAGCAGCTAATTCCATTATTCAAGGAAGGCGGTGGAGTCTCGGATTGGCTTCAAACAATCGACCACTATCGTGGTATGTATTCGTGGTCATCTAAAACGACATTGTTGTACGCATCGTGCCGACTTTCGGGTGCGGCGTACCAGTGGTATCTCGGCGAGCGGCCATCGATTCTTGCGTGGGACGATTTCAAGGCGAAGATTTGTGTTGCTTTCCCGGACTACGAAGACGAGGCCGATGTGCACCGACGAATGGCGAAGTGCGTGAAGGATGGAAAGGAGTCGTACGACAACTATGTGTTCAGGATGAATGCCATCGGACAGAACGGAAAGTTGAGCAACTCAGCCATCATCAAATACATCATCAGCGGTCTGTCATATGATCCGCTGTATGGGAGCATCGCTACACGGAAGTACGCAACCATCTACGAGCTGCTCGAACACATTCGTTACTGCGAGTCGAACCAGGAGATGTGCAAGCGGCGGAGTTATACAACGAAGGTAAACTTTGCCAAGGCTGCTACAGTGACGGGAGGTAGCAAGAAGCAACACGAAGATTTCCGTTCAAGCAACGACGGCAATGGACATCCGAAACGGAACTCGAAGGATGAATGTTTCAACTGCCACGGTTCCGGACATATATCGATAAATTGTCCGCAGCCCCAGCGGCGGCCCCGGTGCTCGGTGTGCTACAAAGTGGGTCATGGTGAGGAGACGTGTTACAAGCGACGAGGTGAACCGAATTCAAGATCTAGCGGTGAAGTAGCTGTACCGAAGCCGTCGGTGAGTACCAGCAACCAGGTATACCTAATTGCGACCGGGAGCAGTGGCGACTGCGGTGGCGTTGGAAAGTTTTTGGAGGTTGATTGTCAGTCGTTGGTCCCAGTGGAGCTTGATATTGGAGACCAGCTGCAGACGATCGAAGCGCTTGCGGATTCCGGATGCCCGGTGAGTCTTATCAAAACTAGTTGTTTCCCAGACAAGCAAACGTATTGCAAAGATAATAATGAGGCTCTAGTAGGGGCGAACGATTCGCAAATTGAAATAGTAGGGTCATACTCGACGAGAGCGAAAATTCGATCAGATATTTTTGTAGCTAATCTAACTGTGGTCGCTAACAATACGATGAAAATGGGCATGATCTTGGGTCGAAAGTTTTTCGAAGAGAACGATATTCGTGGTTTGATATTTGAGCGCGATCGAAGTGTAAAAGCAAGCTTCGATATTGAAGCGATGCAAGATGTTTTTGACGGCGAAGACGAATCGTTGTTCGTGAACGCAAACTGCACTCTTGATGTGGGTGACTCAGATGAAACCAGATCGTTAAGCGGTACAGTGTGTAAACTTTTCGAAACTGAGTACTTGTCTCGCGAGAAGCCGATCGAACCGTTAGTGAAACACTGTGTTGAGATAAAGCTCAAGGATAACCGATATTTTAATTCAACTCCTCAACGATTAAGCGAGTATGAGCGAAAGGAACAAAACAAAATCATAGAGGATTTACTAGCAAAGGGTATTATTCGTGAGAGTGAATCGCCTTACACCAGTCGGGTAGTGTTAACGCGAAAGAAGAATGGAGAGTATCGTCTCTGCGTCAACTATAAACCGTTGAACAAACTTGTCGAACGTAACCATTTTCCGCTCCCAATAATTGAAGATCAGATTAGTAAGCTTCAAGGTCGAAAGTATTTTACCTCGCTTGATATGAAAAACGGCTTCTATCATGTCGATATCGAGGAGGACTCGAGAAAATACACGTCGTTCATAACGGAAAGCGGTCAATATGAGTTCAACAAACTACCGTTCGGTTACGCGAACTCGCCTGCCATATTTTCGCGGTACGTTTCCAAAGTTTTGGACCCGTTCATAAAAAGTGATGAAGTAGTAGTTTTTATCGATGATATTATGGCAAGCTCGGAGACTATTGAAGAGCATTTAGATTTACTGAAGAGGCTTTTCCGTGTGTTATCCGATAATCACATTCAGTTGAACATTAAGAAGTGCTCTTTTTTGAAGTTGAACGTTGTATTTCTTGGTTACGAGGTAACTTTCAATCAAATCCGGCCGTGTAATATGCATATCGAAAACGTCGAGAAGTTTCCGGTACCGACAAGCGAAAAAGCATTGCAAAGATTTCTCGGTTTAATGAGCTACTTTCGAAAGTTCATCTATCGTATAATCAGATCGCGAATCCGCTGTATGAACTGGTGAACAGTCACGATAAGAACTTTAAGTTCGAGTCGCGACATTACGAAGCTTTTGAGAAGTTGAAAGACGCTCTAATTTCAAAACCCGTTTTGAGCATCTACTCGCCGGCGTTGGAAACACAGCTGCATACTGACGCGTCAGCTAGCGGTTTCGGTGGAATACTAATGCAGCGACAATTGATCGATAATGAATTCCATCCGGTAATGTTCTATTCGCGTAAAACGACTGCGGCAGAGTCGGTTTTACACTCGTTTGAACTCGAAACATTGGCCATCGTGTACAGCGTTAAACGGTTCCGCGTTTATCTTTTCGGCATTCCGTTCAAGATCGTAACGGACTGCAATTCGTTAAAAGCGACGTTGGCGAAGAAAGATGTCAACCCGAAAATTGCGCGATGGGCCTTGTATTTAGATCAATTCGATTTTGAAATTGAACATCGCGCCGGTACGAAGATGCAGCATGTGGATGCATTGTCTCGAATGCACTGCTACGCTATCGATCGCGAAACGGATTCCGTATTTGATAATGCGCTTTATGTTAACCAGATACGGGACTCAAACATCGTCAGAATAAAAGCTGATTTAGAAAATCGTGAAAGCAAGTTCTATGAAGTCAGGGATAATCTGTTGTTCCGGAAATACAAAGACCGTCTTCTGTTGTATGTTCCTGTTAGTATGGAGCAGTCGGTGATGTTCAAATATCACAATGGTTTAGGGCATTTCGGTATCGACAAAGTAAGTGAACTGATAAAGCGATCGTATTGGTTTCCGCAAATGCAGTCAAAACTCAAGGACCATATTTCTAAATGTATTACGTGTATCGCGTTCAATCCGAAGCTGAAGAAGTTGGATGGACCACTGCTTATCGTCGACAAGATAAGCATTCCATTCCATACGATTCACGCAGATCATCTCGGACCGTTAACATTGACCAAAGGAAAGAACGTACATATTCTCGCGATCGTAGATGCATTCACGAAGTTTTTAAAGCTTTATGCGACAAAGACAACGAACTCTCGCGAAGTAATGAAGCATCTTAAATCGTTTCACATTGCATATTCGGTACCCGAGGTTCTAGTAACCGACAGGGGAGCAGCGTTTACTTCTAAGCAATTCGCGTCGTTTGTGAAGGATCATGGTATACGTCATCAGCTCGTAGCAACCGCGTGCCCGCAGGCGAATGGGCAAATTGAGCGATACAACCGAACACTGATCCCGTTGTTGAGCAAATTAGTCGAAGAACGTTCACAAGATTGGGACACGGTATTGGTTGAGGCGGAATATTTGCTAAACAATACGTTTAACCGATCGATTGGTGATGTACCCTCACGATTGTTGTTTGGTGTAGTTCAAAAACGAAATGTTCCGGAAGATCTTACGGCTTACGTTGATATGTTGAACGAGAAATTTGACCGGGATTTGCCTGCAATCAGAAATGCAGCATCGCGAAATATCCGTAAATTGCAAGAGTACAACAAAGACCAGTACGATATGCGGAGTAAAGCGGACACTCTGTATCGTGAAGGTGATCTCGTTTCTGTTCGGACCGTTAAGCAAGTAGGAGAAAGAAGCAAGTTGAACCCCAAATTTAAAGGGCCCTACGTCGTCAAGAAGGTATTGGATCGTAATCGGTACGTAATCTCGGACATTGAAGGTTATCAGGTTTCGAATCGTAAATTCGAAGGTATTTTCGATCCGAGTAACATGCGATTGTATCAGAAGAACCCAGAGGAGGAAATCTCTAAATTTTCAGATTCCGAAGAAGAGTACGAAGACGTTGAGTATCTAGATCAGTCGGAGATAGGAAGTTATGTAGATGAAGAGTATCTAGATGAAGAAAAAGCGACGTAAAATGTAAACAACACGAATATGTAAACATTAGAAATAAGAGAGAAAAATGTAATTATTTTTGAACGAGAATGAGCGCAAAAGATAGACAATCTGTCGAGGGCAACAGAAAGGTCAGGATGGACGAGCTATAGCAGTGTAAAAGGTCCAAATAGCATTCAAACGTAAAATGTGAAACCCACAGGGGCAAACTTGGTCGGAAAAGCAAAACGCAATCGTTGTGCGTCAAACCGTTTCCGTGCAGAGCTTTGTCGAGCAGGAAGTGTGAGGAAAAAGTAGCGCCGCGTTCATTCTCGATACGTCCGTCGGCGAATAAACACGGTTTTTATCAAAAGCGAAGTTAGCGTGCGCGATCCGAAAAATTGCCACAATGCATTGTTTCTATAGAAACGTAGACTGAATTTTTCTTATTTTGGACATCTTCACTGATAAAAGAAAAATCGAATTCGGAAATTTTCATCTAACAATTTCAGCTTCTTCTCTTTGGAAGCATGATGAAGACTGTCCCGAGATCCAACCGTAATTTAGTACGCTATGGGTTGATCACAAACCATTTAGAAGTTTCAATGTGCATCGTACCTTCGTGTTATGCGTACACGAATTCTTTCTGCTCTTGGAAGTTTTTTAAAAAACTACCTAAAGCAATTAAACAGTACTTTTCAGTGCTAAAAAAACAGTATTTTTCAGTGCTTAAACTAACGGTACTTTTCAGTGCTATTTTTCTACTATAGATCCCTTTGCGATCCTTGTTTGAACCCGTGCCTTCGATTTTTCGTTGGACACGTTGGCGAAAGCTAGCGGTGGTAATCCTTCTTGGACACCGTCTTAAAAAACCTCTTAGGAGGTCTCGTCTTCTTTCGTTTATTCACTAAACATGGTTGCAACAACAAACAAAAGGAAGGGTGAATCTCTGAATTCACAACTTCCTTCCAAAAAAGTGGGATTTGAAATTGTCACTAAACGTGGCAAGAATGGAAGATAGGACGTTTCTCCGGAATGCGAACTTTCTTCCAAGGGTTCTCTAGACAAATTTTCCGAACACCAAATCGAAGCAGTCTCTAGCCCAGGCTCTTTGATTCAAATGCGGAAGCAAAGAGTACCGCATATCGTGGTCAGTTGTTCCGTTGTTAGGCAGGAGATCTCGAACTCCATTAGGAGAATCAAGGTCTCCTTCCAAATCGCATAGAAAGGAGACTGTCGCGTTTTGCCGAGAGAAGAAGCACATTTTTTACTTATGACGACAAAACTAAGCGTTTGTTTAAAGTCGTCTTGAAAGGTCTCTTCTCAGGTGACTATAAGGACCTGCAATGTTAAAAAATGGAATAAATGATATACTTGAATTTTTCCCAGTCCAAGTAATCATTATGAAAAAGAGAACCCAATCTAGCATTGTTCGGAAAGGGCTTTATTAAGAATATTATTTAGTATTAGTTCACTTTAACAAAAAAAGATCTAAATAATATTAAAGCTTTGGAAAAGTAGACTTATGTTCGACGTCCGTGTGATATGGGAACATTTCCAGAAACCTGGAGGAAATTACCAGAACCCCACTCAGTGCCGTCGGTGCCAAAAGTGGGGTCATGGTACAAAAAATTGCCGCATGGATGCTAAATGCATGATTTGTGGAGGTTTTTCTCACGCTAAGGACGTCTGTCCAGTGAAGAAAGATACCGTTATCGTAGCAGGTAATTTGAACTCCTCCCCTATTCGTACTATGAGTACCCATTCTACTTGTTTCAAATCAAATGAAAAAAAAACCCTGTCGCCACAGGTATCTTCTACTCCGTCTCTTCGTCTACCGAAAATTCTAACGGTAAATAATCAGATAATGTACCCACTTCAAGTGATATGTCTGCCTCTGATTTTAAGTTTCTAACTGAACAATTGAAACTATTGATTGATGCAATGTTCAAAGTCATCACATGACTGAAGCAGTCCAAAGTCGGTGTAAAATTTACTAATCAAATTGTTATTGGATTACGTTTTCTAATGGATAAATAATAATTTAAATATGTTAAATTGGAATGCTCGTTCTTTGAATGGTAAAGAGGACGAGTTGTTTAATTTTCTTACAGCTAATAACGTGCATATAGCAGTTATTACTGAAACATATTTAAAACCTGGATCCAAACTTAAGAAAAAGATTCTAACTTTTTTGTTTATCGTAATGATCGACTTGGGGAATATACTTTCATAGCTGCCTATTTGCCTTTTCAATGCTCTGGACAGCAAGTTAATTTGCTCCAAACTGACTTGCGAAAATAGACTAGCAATAAGTCAACATTTTTGTCATTGGTGACTTTAATGCCAAACATCGGTCATGGAATAATTCTCAAAGTAATTCCAACGGCAGCATTTTATTTGATGAGTGCTCTTCAAGATATTTCTTAATTCAATAACCTGATAGCCCTATTGAAATAAAACTACAAAACAACCAAGACTTTTCCTTCCACGCAGCAGGCTACCGACTGATATTGCTACCACGTCAGCACCTCCCTTTTATTCACTGTCCTCTGTTCACTGTTCAATTTCCCTCTCTTACCTCCGCTGCAGGGTGTGTGATGTACCTGCTCTCCAACAAGCCCAACATGTTTTTCCTCTTCTAGAAACCCTTCTACGATTGACTTGGTCTTAACCGACTCTAGTCATCTTTGTAGCCAATTAGTTACTCATGCTGATTTTGATTCTGATCATGTCTCTGTTACGTTTCAAATATCCCATGAAGTGATTCTCAATCCTATCAGCTCCACTTTCAATTATTTTTGAGCCGACTGAAATATATATGAAACATATATTGGCTCTAATCTTGATGTGAACATTTCTTTAGAAACTAAACTTGATATTGACAATGCTCTTGAAACTTTAACAAATTCCATTGTTGAAGCCAGGAGCATTGCAATTCCAAAATGTGAAGTAAAATTTGAATCAGTGATTATAGACGATGATCTTAAACTCTTGATCGGTCTTAAAAACGTAAGGAGAAGGCAATTTCAACTTACTCGCGGTCATGCTATGAAATTATATGGCAGGATTTGCAGAAAGAAATCAAGAAACATTTTGCACAATCAAGAAACAAAAAATTTGAAAATAAAATTACTCAATTGGATCCTGACTCTAACCCTTTTGGAAATTATCTAAAATTTTGAAAATAAAAACTCAGAAGCCAATACCGGCATTGAAAGAGGAAAACAAATTATTACTAACTAATTACGAAAAAGCTCAAAAACTTGCTATGCAGTTTGAAAGCGCGCACAATTTTAATTTAGGACTTACTAGTCCAATTGAAAATCAAGTTACTCAGGAGTTCGAAAATATTCTCAATAAAGAGAACGTTTTCGAAAATTCCTGGGAGACTAATTTGGAAGAAGCGAGAACTGTTATTTAAAAAAAAAACAAAAATATGAAAGCTCCTGGCGATGATGGAATTTTCTACATTCTCATTAAGAAACATCCAAAAAGTTGCTTATCATTCTTAGTTGATATATTTTACAAATGTTTTCAGTTAGCATATTTTCCTGACAAATGGAAAAATGCTAAAGTTGTACCAATTTTAAAACCAGACAAAAATCCTGCAGAAGCTTCTAGCTATTGCCCAATCAGTTTGCTTTCCTCCATCAGTAAACTTTTTGAGAAGGTCATTTTGAACAGAATGATGGTCCTCATCAACGAAAATTAAATTTTGTCAATGAACAGTTCGGATTCCGCCATAGTCATTCAACCACTCATCAACTTTTACGTGTAACAAATTTGATTTGTTTCAACAAATCTGAAGGCTATCCTACTGGTCTTGCTCTTCTAGACATAGAAAAAGCTTTCGACAGTGTTTGGCATGAAGGGTTGATCATAAAATTTAAAAAACTTTAATTTTCCAACATACATTGTTCGAATAATTCAAAGTTATCTGTCAAATCATACACTTAATTATCAGAACTCCAGATCTGAAAGACTTCCTGTAAGAGCTGGTGTTCCTCAAGGCATCATTTTGGGAGCAATCTTATACAATATTTTCACATCTGACTTACCTGAGTTACCTCAGGGATGTCAAAAATCTTTGTTTGCGGATGACACAGGCCTCTCCGCCAAAGGACGAAGCCTGCGTGTCATCTGTAGTCGATTGTAAAAAAGTTTGGATATTTTTTCTTCATACTTGCAAAAATAGAAGAATTCTCCTAATGCTTCTAAAACTCAGCTAATAATATTCTCACATAAACCAAAAGCTGTTTATTTGAATTTTATGTTTTGAATTTGTTTTACCAAATTAGGATGATAGTGTTGTCTAATAACACAGAACACCTAGATATAAGAAATGAATGTAATGTTTGGAATGATACTAATAAAGAAATAAAAAAATATTCTGCACCTTGTTGCTTAAACAACTGTTTTGCAATTTTGTAGAAGATCAGTTGAGAGAATCAGATATAACATCGGGATGCATTCACCATTATTTCACAATTTCGAAAAATTGTTGTTTTATGATCCATTACGTAACTCAAAAACAGTAGCGTAATTGAAAAGCGTTGCGTAATAATCATTACACAACTGATTTCAATTGTGTTATGACTATTACCAAACTGCACTGCAGGAAAGTAGGCCAAAAATGAGGACTTTTGTTATGCGAAAAATATAGCTTTACTTTGACGAACAGTTTTTCTTAGGAGTTTGTTGAAAAATTATTAGTTCTTCCACCAAAAGCATTTTGTAAGATTTTATATTTTCAGAGCATTGTAGAATAATAGTTGAACGATGCATAGAAAATCGATTATGATTTCATTAATAAATAAAAAAGATATAGCATAAGCAAGGTGTCGTTGAGTCGGTGGCCTCTCATTAGGTTTTTCACACATCAACATTCCCTTCCCCTGTCCTAAGTTACGGTAAAGATGGATGTGGCCAGGAATAGTAATATTCATGATTTTTGTAATATTGTTCAAGATTGGGCCAAGGTTTATTCCCCAGCCTTGTTCGTTAAAGCAATCTGGATGAGATTATCAAATGACACATGTTGTATCCAGTCTACGAAGTATACCGTAACTATGCTAACGCTAATTTGGATCAAACCTGTTTTTGAGCAAACACATTTTTATTGATTCTGATAATGAATTTTAAACAAACCTAAGGCACGGACAAACAGGCTCATATCGCTTTTGTTCGAGTTTGACGTTTACGCACTACCGCCTATTTTCCGTAAGGTGAAAATTAGTATTTTTAGCATTGGGCGTTGATGTTCGCGGTACTATTCGAATTGATAATTGTTCTAACTGTTATATCTGTTTCTCTGTGTCTAAGATCAAATCTCGATTACTTTTTCAAATCGACGTAAGAAATATTCATACGGGTTTGAGAATATTAATTCAGAAGAATCACAATTTGTCTTCTAAATCTGTTTTAAAATGAATCATATTTTTAACATTTTTTCGACGTGTACATTTCTTAAATTTTGCATACAATGAGCGCGTTCAAAAACTATGGAGTTCCTATTATTTCACACAAGAATTTTATGACAAAATGATAAGCCGTATTATTCAGTTACTTGCGACGTTTTTCTACCAGTGTAAAATCGACTCAAGTTGTGTTTTGTTTTGATTCGTGGTTAAGTCACTTTGTCTCTCCATACAGCGGGGCGGCGAAAGTAGTGGTTAGGTTGCGAAAGTTGAAAATCTTACTTTCGTCGTTTTGTATGGAAATTAAACGTTCTAAAAGTGAAAAGTTGAGTTGGTACAGAGCGGTACGTGTAGAATTCCGCCTGCTTAACACGTAGGATCGATAAAGTTAGTTTGTATACTTTTTTGACTTGAGTCTGTATGAATGAGCTTTCGAGAAATCATTGATAAACAATCAAATTACTACAGACAAAACAGACGTAACAGTAAAAAAAAAAAACATTTACAAACAATGCTAATATCACAGACAAACAGACGTAACACTTAGAACAAATCTCGATCAAAATCATAGTCACGAGACATGTACGCCCAATGCTAAAATCAGCGTGTTTGGCCGACGGGACAACAGATGGCGGTAGTGTGTAAACGTCAAACACGAACAAAAACGAAGCAAGCGCTGCGGGTGGCGGATAACATATTTTTGAATCGACCGTTAAAAAGGTGGTCGATGGACAATGATGAGAGTGTGACGTCTGTTTATCTGTGCTAATATCGTTGTGTTTGGCCATCAGGTGGCGGCAGTGTTTGTTATCGTGATTTTGAAAAAATTTAGCATATTTCAACAACTTTTGTTCAAACAGCTTTTTTTCGAAACGCTATTTCGACAAACAAAGCTGTGAAAAAGAAAAAGCTAAAACACATTAAAACTATGTGCTTATGGAATCGATTCAACTTGATCAACCAGCAACCCTGGTCACAGTGTATGAAACAGCACAGAACAAGAACGCCCATATTATGTATCGGTGTGCAAGTCAGATGGTATTTACGCACAACACCGATGTCTGAGCCAGAAACAGTCGAAATATCGTACCCGTCCTTGTAGCGTACGGTGGTGTTGTGCAAAAGGGTTCATTCTTTGCTCTGAGTTATTGTGTTTTTGTTATCTTTGGTTCGCATAGTATCCACATATGAAGGAAGGTTTACGTATGGAACGTCAGTAGTATGCCACATGTTTCGATGGGGGATTTCAAAACAGTCACATTGTTTTTTTTTCTTGTCTTGCCATTTTCGCAACCTTGGTTGAAGATATTCAGGATGTCTTGGCAGACAGACGGGTTGCTCCGAAGGTTTATGTTCCAAACTTTACGAAATGACAAAAAAAAAACAGCTAGGAAATGTAAATGTCTATACGGTTTTGTATAGTAATGAAGATGAACATCTACTAATTACGTGGCATGGGAAATTACTATAAGCAAACTAATCGCTTTTGTTGGGGATTTTCATTCATTCAATTTATAGCAGGGATTCCCGTGCATATATCAGATGATACTGAACTGATGAATAACGGGGTTTATGCGCTTGTATATCACTCAGTTGATTCTCGTGTTGTATCTATTCGAATAATTAACAAAATTGGGCTGCTACAAATAATGATTTTCTTTTATGTCCGTGGTACTCCCCCTAAATAAGGAACAAAAAAAACAATAATCGAGATTCTACAATGTTGTATTATACATTTTGTAGGAAAAAAATATACAAATAAAATATTATGCTTAAAATTATCTTATGTCGTCCTTGGGGTCATTGTTTTACTTTATCCTTGGACATTGAAATTTAAAATAACTAATAGCGGTTAAAAGAAAAAAATAATCTTTTTTGGCCCTTCAATATTTTTGACTTTTTGAGGGCATGATGACAAAAAAAAATTGTAGCTCGATATAAATTCAGAAACGATGATCGAAATTGATGTTTCTTTTGCTGTAGTAGGGTATTATACTTTTCATAGCTCAACTTTTTTTTACGTGACAATTGTTTCACTGTTGTTTTCACGTTATAGAAACACAATTGAATAGCAGTTTCATTTACGCTGGTAATACTTTTGTCTCGTGTTGCCTACCGTCTTTTACTTTAAGATGTGTCTGTCTTGTACCAATGAGCTAGATTTCAAAAGCAGCTCATTGAACAGCGTTTGCATTTACTTTTACGAATAATGAGCAGCATGTAGCAGCTATACCTCTATGTACACTGAAATGTTTCGCCAAAAAAGAATATCGCCGGCATTCGTCATCGTTGATGACCTGCTGCTGGCTCACGGCTCGAGTGGCGCTTTGCCAAGCCGGTTTGTGTGGCCTATAATAGACGTACCGTAAGCTCGTTTGTTTTCAGCAGCTCAGCGATTACGAAATTTGTGTTTTCTAATTTTTCAATGACACAACAAAACATGGTAACACACACTGCACAGCCTAGGCTCTTGCTCTCGTAGCGTTGTGAGAAGCGAGAGCTTGCTTGGCGCTACGCAGTGTTTTGTTACACAGAAAATTGACAATGGTATAACCGTTTTCAGAGGCTTTCGACTTCACCCTTATCAGAAGTCAAACAGTAGGTAATGTAGATACGTAATACACATGACAACACCAAGCTAAAGAGTGATACTGAATGGAAAACAAATATACAAAGTAAATAGAGATTTCTTTCAATTTTGTGGACTCACACTTCAATTAAGTCTAGGTCAGTGGGGATATTGTGGTTACTAAAAAAATGACTAATGAATTGAACTGCTGGCAGCTAGAAATGAGATATTGAAGCGTATTACTCATTTTCCAACGATCTGTTCAGTATCTTAATATAAATTATCATTTCTAGATTTGGGGATGTCTATTAAACAGTATTAAAATTTTCGAGATTTCTCAACCCTCCTTACTATTGGGTGAAAAAATCGGTCGGACACGAATGATCGCTCGCTGCTACTCCGTTATTGCAATAACAGCTGTACTTACGCATAGAACCAACAAACGCTACTTGGGATCAGCAGCTTCCTCAATGTGTAAAGTACTGGTGATCTAATTATTACACCAAACAATAACGGCGCCAGTTGCATCCGAATGCAGGCCCAATTTGTGGATTAGAGCGAAACGTTGACGTGTTACTTGCTTATGGAAGCCGGGAGTCCTCTGCACTTCCATAAGAAAACACTGAGAGTTTTGGATATGGGAAAGGATTCGTTTTGGCAGTGATGCAATTTGAACGCGTTCAGTTCGCGTTCCAGTTCAATTTTTGAACGGAGTGATCAAGTAGGCTGCTCATTGTTCAATTCAAAAAATTTGAACGCTAGAGTGCAGAAATTGAAACGCAGATGGATTTGAACCGATTTTCACGGCATCTGAACGCGCCAAAGTTGTTTTGAAGTTACTCAAAGCTAGAAATGCTATGTTTATTATAATGAATGGAACTTAGCATCAATTTCGAGAGCAACGACAGGCTCTGGCTCGGGAGTTCAATGTTTACTGCCGTTCTCGTTCAAATTTGACGCGCTCCGTTCATTTTTTGGCTCGCGTTCAGTTCTAAATGCAATCACTGCGTTTTGGTAAACGATAAAAGATATAATCCGAAATGAATACGTTATCATATACATGGATGACCGATACCGATAAGAGAAGTTACTATGCAAACCGGACATGATCCTGATTCCGTTGCTCACTTTACTGGAGTATGCATCAGATTCAACGGAACAAACACTACTGACGCATTATTTTTTTTTGCTCCCGCACAACGCGAACTGGACAGAATTGATCCGTGTTTCGTCGCTCGCTCACAAAGGAACATGCAAAAAAAAATCAACGAATCAATCCTTTCTCGGTTGGGTGACAAAACGTCGAAATGACAAACATCGAAGGGTTAAAATTGGGAGTATTTATTAAAAAAATATCTTCCTTAAAATAAATACTAGATTATATGCCATTCATTATCCCACATCAATAATCAATGTAAATAACGAAAACAGGAAAACACTTCCAAATCGCTGTTGAAAATTGACTACTTTCGACATTTTGTGCCTTTTGACATTTTGGGATTCGATGTTTTGTTATTCGACGTTTTGTCTTATGACCATTTTGTCCCTAAAGCCTCCCCAAATAACATCGTATAATCCTACATATTGAATAGATGGCCGCTTTTTTACAACTCTGAGATGCATATTGTACAGAAACATGAGCAGAAAACTTTGAATATATCAATGCTACCTATGTTCAAAATTGCACGGTTTCGTATACCATTACCCAGAATTTACAATTTAGCGGAAGACATTTACCGAAAAACCTTTTACCGGAATGTACCAATACCCGTAAAAACCATTTACAGAAAAACCGAAATCGAACCGAATTTTCGACGATCTTATTACGACAGTTAGACTTTACGACCGTTACTTTTTACTATGTTACGGCAAGGTTTTGAGGTAATTGGATATGCCGATGATGTGGCCATCGTGGTTCGTGGAAAGTTTGATAACACGATTTCCGATCGGTTTGCAAACTGCGTTAAACATTACTCTCAAATGGTGTAGGAAAGAGGGTTAAACGTAAACCTTTAAAAACTATTATCGTGCCTTTTACCAGAAAGAAAAAGGTAAAGCTTCTTTACACAGCCTTCTTTGAATTGAGTTCAAATTCAATGTTCGGAAGAAGTTAAACACCTTGGAGTTACTTTGGATAAGAAATTGAACTGGAACTCTCATCTCAGCAAGGTCATGAGTAAGGTACTAATGCCCTATGGTCTGCAATAAAGCCCTAGGAAAAACTTGGGGATTGCGACCTAATATGGATGCCCTTCATAATAGGGCTGTGCTGGGAGGTGAGACACAGATACTACACACCAAAATATTGAAAAACATTTCCAAATTGCAAGATAAGTCCCGCTCACCAACGACATCAAGGCAGGCTTGGTCAAAAATCGCTAGTTTTCTTTTGTTGTGTACCTCCGATCTTTCTGGACAAAGGGCCATAGTTTATGTGCATTTAAATTTTAGTTTGATTGGAAAAGAGTAAAAAGATGCGTGTTTCAATACTTTATATTCGATCAAATTTGAAGGTGCTATCGTGGCATTGCTTTTGGGTGTGCAGGAATTAAATTTTTCAACCGATTGTTGTCAACTTTGTTGAAAATGCCAAAAATATGTTTTGATCAGTTTACGCGCTGTTTTCAATGTTTGTCCATTCTTCAAGATCTGGGCTCATAATGACAGTTCGTGACAGCAGAATCTCGGCTCACTATGACGTACATAAATTTTGTAATCGGTTTTCTCCCTCCCAGGGGCTGTGCACTGTGAGCATTTATCGGTATCGGCGATATTATGTTTGGTTCGATAATTGACATTATCGATATCGAACCGATATCCGATAATTGAAAAAAAGATGTTTAAAAGCAAAAACGAACATCAATTAATTGCATTAATGAACTCAATTAAATGAATTTTGTAGTGATGCTTTTGTCCATATTCAACGGAATATCTAAAATTCCATTGAATTTCGGATTAATTTATTCCATATAATCAATAAATTACTGTTCTGATTATCGGATTTGTTATCGACCGACAATAGTTTATCGATATCGGAAAATTATCGGGCGGACAGATATCGGATTATTTTATCGATAGAATTTGATCCGATTTATATCGATATTATCGATTAATATCGATATTTGCACAGCTCTACCTTAATATACTGGCCTTTGCATCAATTCATTAATAATGCCAGTTGCAAAAAAAATGCCCTTGCAGTTTATTTCGTTATGATAAACTAGATGATGATTTGATTGGTCACATGCAGATCATTAAGGAATTCAATTTGAATTCAGATATGAAAACAATAGAAGATTTGGATGACAACGAAGACCAACTATGATGTTCTCTTTAAAGTGGTTAAACCAAGGCGCTATATTTGGGATTATGGTGGGCCAAGTATACGTCCACGTTCTATCGTATTTTATACCGACGGGTCAAAGATGAGCGACAGTACCGGAGCTGGGGTTTTCGGTCCTAATATCAGCAAGGTAATCTCTATGAGGCGCAGTCCCCACTGTGTTTCAAGCTGAAAATACAAGCCATCATTGACTGTACAAATGTTTGTCTTGAAAGAAACTATAGGTTTTGCAAACATCTGTGTTTTCTCGAACAGTCAAGGACTGTGAATGATCTAAAGGTATTCACATGTAGATCAAAGTTAGTGTGGGAATGCATTACTTCTCTGAAGCAATTGACCAGTAGGAACGATAGTTACATTGTTCTGGGTGCCCGGCCATTGTGGAATTGAGGAATATGAAATTGCCGACAATCTATCAAGACAGGGTGCAGCTTCGAGCTTTGTTGGCCCTGAACCGTTCTGTGGTGTTCCTGAGTGCACTCTCAGGATGAAACTGAAAAATTGGGAAATGTCCATGGTAGAATCCAATTGGAACGCCACGGATACATCCAAGCCAGCGAAAAGATTCATAAAACCCAGTCTAGCTAAAGCCCGGGCTATACTGAATCTTATTAAAGGTAATCTTAGGGTAATAACTGGCCTGATGTATCACGGCGTTCACTGCCCAAGTAGGTATCATCTTAAAAAGATAGGAAAAATACAATCCTCTGAATGTCATTTTTTTAAACTGAAAATTAAACTTCTGAGCATTTACTCTGCAACTGCGGAGCATTGCTTAATCAAAGCATGTTAACATTCGGAAAAGGGTTATTAGAGCCTTAGAAATTTGGCAAGGTAGTCCTAATGGGGTAATAGACTTTATAAAAAGAGTTGTGCCCAGTTGGGACAGTGTGACACAATCAACCAATGTCCAACACATCTCAATTATGGAAGGACATTTGATGAGCACCAAATAAAATATGGGTCATACCACAATATTCCTAAATAATGGAAGCAATGGTTAAAAGGCTCTACAGATTAGGAAAAAAAAGTGTCTGCGTTCGATTCCCGGTCAGTCCAGCATCTTTTCGTAATGGAAATTTCCTTGACTTCCTGGGCATAGAGTATCATCGTACCTGCCACACGATATATGAATGCGAAAATTGCAACTTTGGCAAAGAAAGCTCTCAGTTAATAACTGTGGAAGTGCTCATAAGAACACTATGCTGAAAAGCAGGCTCTGTCCCAGTGAGGACGATGATGCCAAGAAGAAAAAAAAGAAGAAGAATTAGGTGATAATTGTGGGATGAATTTAAGCAATATTTAAAAAAGTATGTGTTGTTCATTTCCCAAAAAAATGGTAAACTTTTTTTTGTGGATGTTAGTTGCTTACGTATTTGAACTACTGCATTATATATTATATAATCTAGCCCACGGCTTAATTATGTGAAGCCCGCGAAAAAAATCAAACTTAGTCTTGGGCAGGATTATTGAAATATTAGGTAAGGATTATCACAAAATCTTTAGAAATGTCCTCGACAAAATAAACGCTGAATCTGGAATATAGTTATAACAATGGTCAAGGTATGACTGATTCAATAATAGTATTAATATGATTCATATTAATACTTAATATGATAAATAATAGTATTAATAGTATTCATATGAAATCCTAGACAGCAATTTTATACACTCCTGAAGAGGATTCTGAAAGAACTCTATGCACATCTTTTTTCAGAATCTGGTGCATGATTCTCGGCAATCATAGGCAAGATTTTCGCACTACTATTCAAGGAAGGCTTTCAGGCACAGGTTGGATTCTGACGGAATTCAGGGCAAGATTCCTATGCAATACTGGTCTAGATGAGCGCAGTTCTCCCAGAATCCTTGATAAGATGCACAGCAGCAAGTATCTTTTTTCATTTTTTCATAAACAAGTCTTTTTATAGACTATCGTTTTGGCCCGCGATTCAAAAATGTTGGGCCTGACAATGATTCAATAGTACAAAACATGTCTAAGCTTTCTATAAAAGTTCTATCACTCCACCGTGAAAGCGTTTACCCAACTATAGAGATTTGCACATAAGTCATTTATTCCCGGTAAATGCACGAGTCCTACACAAAATCTAAGTAGGGGAAGACGGGGTAAGACCGCCCGCCTAAGCAATTTAATTCACATGTCAAAATCAAGAATCAATGAATCCTTTTTCGATTCTGTCTTTTTTTGAAGCCTTCGGCATGATCAAAAAATATTACAGGCTTTGTATTTGTAAACAAATATTTATTTCTTGAAGCTTGAAAAAGTGATTTCTTATCAAGATTATTTTTAGCGACGGGGTAAAACCGCCCACCCACGGGGGAAAAGCGACCACCTCGATTTTCGTTCACAATTTTGCGAAAAATTTTATCAGATCCCTGTTATTCTAAACAGTATATTGTTTTATGAATTCTACATTGATTAAAGTGGATATTTAATCATTTTAAGAGTAAATTATATCAAAAAACTTAGATATATACTTATCATTACTTTAGACATACATATTTTTCAAAAATATGCGAATTAAGTTTGTATTTTTCACAAAATTGATTTTATTTAACTTGAATAGTAATGTACAACGTAGTTACAACTTTTAAAATGGTTTAGACATTATATTTGGTATACATTAGGGGTGGCGGTCTTACCCAATCAACAGTGGTCGGTTTTACCCCGCTTGCTTTCACAAGTAGAGCCTTATTTCAAAGCTAAAAATTTACAATTCATATATCACTTCACTGAAGCATATTTCACATTTATGTTAAGGCTAAGTAGCCCGTCATTCGTTTTAGCAGCAATGATGACTTTGCAGCTTGCAATTTCAAAGTGATAAAACTCAGTCTTGATAGTTTATATTGGCTTGAAAATGTATCACTGTACGCGCTAACATGCGTAAAGTATGCTGATACTTTTTCAGCTGTGCCAGTGCAAAACAAACTGGTTTTCTTTGATTCAAAATCGTGAGATGAATTAGCAACAATCATCAACGACGCGTACAAATTTCAATGACGGCCTACTTCGCCTTAAAGCATGGACGGGTAATTTGTTATGTTTTGACAAAAAAATCCCTTCCGAAACCCTTAAGTGAGCATTTGTTAAAATTAGATCAAATTCAGTATCTACAAGCAAAAACTTTGTTTTTGACATTTGTTATGAAAAAAATAATGTTGGTATCACCCTTAATGCTTTGAAATGTCAAAAATCTTGTGTTTATGCAAAGTGCTTGGTGAAATTTCAAGAAAATCGCCGTTCTCACGCCAAACTAAAGGTGGTCCGTCTTACCCCGGCGGGCGCTCTTACTCCGTCTTCCCCTATTAAGATTTTTGGGTGTACTGAGTGCTAAATAGTTCTATACATAACATCCAATCAATTCAGTGCCTACCGCAAAAATACCCCCGATGTTATCACGTTCCTGAAGCGATTCTAAACACCCGGCAGCGCGCAATAGACGTCACCTTCATGATTGTTATTCTCGACTGTAAACATATTCAGACAAACCTGTTCCAATTGCGACGTGATACTTTGGTGCTGTTATAATACCGTCTGAAATCTAGCATTTGTGGTTAATGGTGTTGGTTATGGTTGTCTCTAGTGCTGTTCACGTTGCATGCGTGTAACTATGGCGTTTTTTTTATAGTTCAGTGTTTCTTCAGCAGAGATAAATGAAACAACACACCTGTGGCGTGCTTTCAAGAAAACGTCACTTTCCATGCACCTTGTCGATTGTCGTCAAGCCAACAGACAAGTGCGCACCTGGTGACGGGAATGCCGTGGAAACTTTCTCGAGAGTCAGCGACTTCATCGCCGCACGCGCTTTCCGAACAACAAAGAAACTAAACCCCGTTTCAGGAAGTAGTTAGTTCGAGCGCAATGATGCCTTGATGAAAGAGGGAAAACACATAGTAGGGTAGGTATACCAATTATGGATGCAATATACCAACAGTGTGAATAAAGATCAGATATTAGCCGCGTTTCTGAAACGTATGCATGACTTGTTGATGTTAGTTACTAGTTTGAAGTCTTGCGAAACAGACATAATAAACAGTTTTAGTAGAGAAACAAAAAAAAATAGATTGGAGTACCTTGTCCTTTTAATTCCGCCCTAATAACAATTAGGGTGGAATTGTAAGGTACAAGGTACTCCAATCTACTTTGTTGTTTCTCTATTGAGATTCTGCTCAGAGGATTTGAATACAAAAAAAGTAGCTTTAGTAATAAGCTGACTTCAAGCTTCTAAGTTTCTAAGATAAATCCGTTGTCTTATGGGAATACTGCTCCTGGCATACACCAGGAATAAATAATTAATCGAAAATGTGACGAAATGTTGTGAAAATTCAAAATATGGTAAAAAACAGCTTTAATGGGGGCAAATTTGTTACTCACCAGCTAAATTCTTTCGTTTGCTCTTACTGACTAGGCGACATACATTCATAGGTTGAAGTAATTTTACAGGACGAAAACGTAAATTTCGGTACGGGTTTCCTTGAGCAAAATGCTAAGAGAGTTGCATATGTGTGAGACAACATATGGAAATGTATATTTTTCGAAGCGTATTGCATGACTATTCTTACCAAGGCAGAGTTGTCATCAAAAACAAATATTTTTATCATTCCTGTGAAAATCAGCCATTTTATTCTAGTAGCACAATAGGATAAATCTTATTTTGTTCTCATTATTGTCATAATTGGTACAGTCAACTCTCCACATCTCGATGTTCTACATCTCGATATCTCTCAGGGGCGATTCCCTAACTCAAATCTACCTGTTCTACGTTACTAGAAATTGATATTTTGGCGAATTTACTATCTAATTCAAAATACAAATGATTGAAATCGACTATTTAGGCCATTCTCTACTACGCATTTGTTGTGAAAATTCAAAAGTTTCTATACGTAGAACAGGTAGATTTGAGGTTAGGGAATCGCCACTGATATCTCTCCCAAAGTCGATGATTTTTGCGGTCCCTTCATTCTGCATACTTTTTTGCTCTCCATATCTCGATATCCTCCTTATCTCAATGTGATTTTCATTCCCGATTTTCTCTTCGTATGTCGATATGCCTATTATCAAAGGTTACTAGACTAGACGACTGTTTGTTTTTTTTTTTATTTTCCTGGTAACGGAATGGTTTTCAATCTAGGATTCATTAAAAAATTGTTCAATGTCTCGCTCTCTCCCTATCTCGATATGGTCCCTTCAATATCGAGATGTGGAGAGTCGACTGCACTATTGCTATAATTGGTACATCTACCCTTAATGAACAAACTTCGCTGTAGACAGTGGACGCGTCGGATGATAAAAGTCAATGAATTACAAGCTCTCATTCGATTCGAGCTTGCCGTTACATGTACGCGTGTGTGTTAATAGACCCGAGCAATGACGTAGCTTGGACATGCTTGAAATAAATGGTACTTTCCCGTTTTTTTGTCACCTGTTTTTCGTTAGGTTGGGTTAAGTTAGGATGATCCATTTTATGAGTATATTTCTTGATTTACTTGAAGCTTGCCCAATTTGGTTGAATCACTATACACAACTAAGTAGATATAACAGTAAAACGATCCAACAAATTTTCGGCAGCGGCGTGCCATAACGCTAATTGAGCAATTCAATTATTTGATTAATTTGGACGCTTTCATTGAAATGCTTGCAAATGATACATCAAGAAATAGAAAAATCAAGCGTTGTAAACACAGCTAAGGCCCAGATAGCCGTAGCGGTAAACGCGCAGTTATTTAGCATGACCATGCTGAAGGGTCATGGGTTCGAATCCCGCTG
>NW_018736481.1:0-53592 GCF_002204515.2 Aedes aegypti
GAGAGATGCATCGAAAACTCCAAGCTGATTCTTTTATTAGAGAAGAGTTCGCCAAGATGAATACTTAAATATAAGTTAGACTATTATAATAGTCTTATTTCAAGAAGATGGATTATAGACTTCATTATTAGGCTTAGAGCTCAGAAAAGTAAGTTGTGGAGAATTTATGATATACATCACAACGCGTATATATAGTATAATCTATATATAATTCAAGAGCAATATCTAGTTAAATACGATCTATATTAGAATATATATATATATTCACTAATTTTGTTTTCCAGTAGGTTTTGTTTGAATTACTGACACAATTCCTTGATAATGAAACAAAATTTATCAAGATTCTTCAAATGGTTTCTTGAAAATGTCTTGAGAGAAATTGTTTGTTAAAATTTTATAGAGATTGTATAGAAATTCTTAACGAACCCAAAATAAAAACTTTTGGGAAAAATTTAAGATCCAGAAAATATATTGATATATAGCTGAGCATTCGATGGACAAATTGGATCTACTCCCAGAAACGATTACTGGGATAAATTATTGGGATTGATATTGGAGATATTCCTTTTAGAACCTTAAGAAAAATAAATAATGGAAAATAACGAGGAATCCCACAAAGAATTCCTTGCAAATATGAGGAGATATCCTTTATCGAAATCAATGACGAGTTCTTTGAAGTATTTCTAGATGATCATTCCAAAATAACTTAATCGATGCTTGGCAAAAACATTTTGAGTTTCATAACAGTTGTTGTGGTAGATTCCTTGCAAGATCCATCGCGGATTGTAGATTCAACCTTCGCATATTTTCTGGTAAGGCTTTCGGCAGATATTTGGTTGAATTCCAAGAACTATTCAAAAGGATTTTTATGATGCTTTCCTTAGCCGAGTGGTTAGAGTCCGCGGCTACAAAGCAAAGCCATGCTGAAAGTGTCTGGGTTCGATTCCCGGTCGGTCCAGGTCCATGGAAATTTCCTTGGCTTCCTTGGACACGATATACGAATGCGAAAACGGCAAATGGCAACTTTGGCAAAGAAAGCTCTCAGTTAATAACTGAGAAGCAGGCTCTGTCCCAGCGAGGACGTAATGCCAAGAATAAGAAGAAAAAGAAGATCATGACGCAATTGAACAAAAGAAATATTCACCTTCGTAGCAAACCAGTCAATTTTCATTTCTACTCAAATTTCACGAAATCATATTTTTTGAGTAAAATAGAGGATCAGTATCTCTAATTCCCAATAAATAACGTTATTGGAGCTCTCAGTGTATTAAGATTGCTTAAAAAAATATTAACTGTAATGTTACTGTAACAACTCGTTGAAATATGATATGACGATCAATCAATCATCATTAAAACTGTCTCAGCTATTACGAACGATGATATGCTTGCTTAGCGTACCTTGTTTGTACAGCGTTTAATCAATTCATAGGTAATGATCAGCTATATATAGTAACGATTTCTCTACATTTCCAACAATATTCATTCGAAATGATACTCCAATTCTGGTTTGTGACGTTTTCCGTGCTGTTCGCAGCTCGTGCCGATGAAAATCACTCAATATTGATCAAACTGAACGATCTGGACCACCGGTGAGTCAAAACACTAAAAACACTATTCCCAACCTGCAGATTTTTCGCTATCCAGCTGTTCCTCCCTTTCAGCTTCACGCAAATGTTCAGCCAGCAATTTTACCGACACACCCGGGAAGTAACGGATCGAGTCTCGGCATTGAAGGCTTCCATCGACACCAATCTGCTGGAACTGGACCAGCAGATTCAGCAAGCGCTGGATGGCATTCAATCCAACGAATCGTCGTCATCAACTTCGGCAACGAAATCTTCCGGACTAACAACCATACCGATTGGATCCGAGCCTAGGGTTCCGGCTCTGTACGAACGGGAGCGCTACGGAGGAGATTGGCTGGTCGTGATGCATCGGTATGATGGCTCCGTGAAGTTCGATCGCACTTGGGCCGAGTATCGGGATGGGTTCGGAATGGTTGGGCAGGAGTTTTGGTACGGACTGGAGCGACTGCATCAGTTGACCAAGGAGAAATCGTACGAACTGATGGTTGAGATGGAGGACTTCAATGGGAACTTGAAGTATGCTTGGTATGATAAGTTTGTGGTGGGCCCCGAGGAACAACGTTACGCTTTGGTCGAGTTGGGGACGTTCAATGGAACGACAGATGGGGATTCCTTGAAGCCTCATAAAGGATCGGGATTCTCGACGTACGACAATGATGATTTTGGTTGCTCGAACAAGTACGCCAAAGGAGGATGGTGGTATTACAGTGGAAAGTGTTACGGATCGTGAGTATATTTGTAGTTGAAAATTGAACTGAGTTCTGACGAAACAAATCTATTGTTCAGGAGCCTTACTGGTATTTGGAAAAACGAACTTGCTTACTCATCTATAGTTTGGGTGAAGTTCTCCGATGTTTCCAACACGCCGTTGAAGCTTGTAAGAATGATGATACGACCGAAAAATTGAATCGACACTTGATCTTTTCTAATCCACGAAAAATAAAATGTTTGAAAACATTAAAAATATAACATTGATTGTTTCAATACTTAAATGATAACTTTGATGCACCTTCCAGGATCCTCATCGTAATCCTTCAAGGGTCCTCGTCAGAAACTTTGCAGGATCGCTATTCAAATTTCAGTTAATTCTTTTTACCAGAATCTAAAATACATAGCCCCAAATTTGGGGATTTTGAATGGAAAAACAGCATTTGGTTACTAACTTTTGTCACTGACTGTATGTGTCCATGACCTGTGTTCATATTCAAATCAATTATTGTCATCTTATCAAAGTTCTCAAACACTCAATTTGAACCTACCTTGGCCTCGAGTACAGGGGAGCAGAGGAGTCAGCCAATCCCATCGCAGACGAGCTGAAAAAGGAGGAAAATGCATTTTGGTGTTTGGATCTGCTATTTTTTTTCATGAAATTTGTAAATATCAAAATCGCTACTGAAGGTTGTCATTTTAGTAAAATAAGAAAAGCAAGAAATGATAAAATTCAGAAAAAGTTTAAAGCAGTATTTGAAACGGAAGGTTTGAGAAAGGGAAAAATAACAAAAGCACCAAATACATCAGAACAGCTGAATCGAGTTCAAAATATGTGCGAGGGATTATTGGCAAAGCGAATCATAAGCATCAGTAAGGAAAAAATATAGCAAACCAAAGGGGAACTTCCAAAAAATAGGATGATAAGCAAACACTGAAGCAAGGACTACGAAAAAGAAGCCGTCTCAAAACGTAAACCATAATTGCGATGATACTCTAGCTAACTACCGAAATCGAAATAACGGGGGATTTTGGACGAACAGCCTCATCAATCATATGACGGAATGGAATTTTTGCATTTGCGCAAGCAAAAATGTTCGACATATTGGATCAGTCGGATCCGGAACGGAACGGACGCGTTTGTACGCGTGTGAAAAGGATTTTCTCCGTGGATTCACTTCATTGGATGTTTTGCGGGAGTTTTACAGCCGGGTAAGCGTGTTTCTTTCGAGAACGTAAGTGACAGTGGTGTTTTGAAGGAGCAAAAATTTATGATTTACAGTTACTTTGCGCTTAGAGAAATTGATACATTGCTTGGTGGTATAAATTTGGCATCGATGCGAATTTGGCCCAAAAGTCTGAAGTGGCTCTACTCATTGTTTTGGATGTTATACTCGTACAGAGCTCCACTGATAATCATCCACCTACTGACATTCGGTGACAGCAAATTCAATTTCGCTAGTGAAAAAATTCTTTTCCGTCAGAATAACCCACAAAAACATCCGCAAATTGCAAAAGTTGTTTTGTTTTTTTTATTAAAAGACAATCATGATTCATCACATGGAGGCATCACATTGCCGTTTTCTTACACCGGTAATATCAAATTCATTTGTTTTTTTTTATATTCAATTTTCAATTTCAGTGCCTGTAGGTGAAATTGAATTTTGAAATGACACCAACAGTGGGTGAAACTGAATGTGTGCGTGTGTTGCACCCACTCTCTTTCTCGTCGCATTCGCACTCGAAGTCAGATTGGCTTCTTGCTAGCGGAGTTTGTTTTTGTTCGTTTTCGCACTGACCGGGTCTCTCTAAGCATTCTGACAGGATCCTCTCTCAGCATCCTGACAGGTTTCTTTCTCAGAATCCTGACAGGATTCTCTCTCAGTATCCTGAGAGGATTCTCTCTCAGAATCCTGAGAGGATTCTCTCTCAGAATCCTGAGAGGATTCTCTCTCATAATCCCGAGAGGATTCTCTCTCAGAATCTTGATAATATTCTCTCTCAAAATTCTGAAAGGATTCTCTCTCAGAATCCTGAAAGGATTCGTGTCAGAATCTTGAGAGGATGCTCCTCAGAATCCTGACGGCATTCCATTCAGAATCCTGACAGGATTCCTATCAGAATCCCGAGAGAATTCCTCTCAGAATCCCGAGAGGATTCTCTCTCATAAACCTGAGAGAATTCTCTCTCAGAATCTTGAGAATATTCTCTCTCAGAATTCTGAGAGGATTCTCTCTCAGAATTTTGAGAGGATTCTCTCTTAGAATTCTGAGATGATTCTCTCTCAGAATCGTGAGAGGATTCTCTTTCAGAATCTTGAGAGGATTCTCTCTCAGAATCCTGATGGGATTCTCTCTCAGAATCCTGAGTTGATTCTATCTCAGAATACGGAGAGGATTCTCTCTCATAATCCTGATAGGATTCTCTCTCATAATCCTGATAGGATTCTCTCTCAGAATCCTGAGGTATTCTCTCTCAGAATCCTGAGAGGATTACCTTTCAGAATCCTGAGAGGATTCTCTCTCAGAATGCCTAGAGGATTTTCTCTCAGAATCCTGAGAGGATTCTCTCTCAGAATCCTGTGAGGATTCTCTTTCAAAATCCTGAGAGGATTGCTTTAATTTTAGAATTCTAAGAGTATTCTCTCTCAGAATCATGAGAGGATTCCCTCTCAGAATCCTGAGAGAATTCTCTCTAAGAATCTTGAGAATATTCTCTCTTAGAATTCTGAGAGGATTCTCTCTTAGAATCCTGAGAGAATTATCTCTAAGAATCTTAAGAATATTGTCTCTCAGAACTCTGAGAGGATTCTCTCTCAGAATTCTGAGAGGATTCTCTCTTAGAATTCTGAGATAATTCTCTCTCAGAATCGCGAGAGGATTATCTTTCAGAATCAAGAGTGCATTCCTTCTCAGTATCCTAAGAGGATTCTCTCAGAATCCTGAGAGGATTCATTCCAGAATCCTGACAGAATTTATACCCGGTCCATATAGCCGTAGCGGTAAACGTGCAACTATTCTGCAAGACCAAGCTGAGGGTCGTGGGTTCGAATCCCACTGGTCGAGGATCTTTTCGGGTTGGAAATTTTCTCGACTTCCCAGGGCATAGAGTATCTTCGTACCTGCCACACGATATACACATGCAAAAAATGGTCATTGGCATAGTAAGCTCTCAGTTAATAACTGTGGAAGTGCTCATAAGAACACTAAGCTGAGATGCAGGCTCTGTCCCAGTGGGGACGTAATGCCGAAAAGAAGAAGAAGGGTATCATTCGGCTGAATTTTTACGACACTGGTTAAACTAAACAAACATGTAGTATAAATCCTTTAGACTAATGAGCAACTCTGCCGAAGACATCCATATTCCAAATTATCAGAATTTAGAACCATCCTAAGATCTAGTAACATAACGTTATAGTCGCTTAGATGACTCAGTAAACAATGTATTTGAGCTGCGGTAAAATTCCCAAGAAATCAATGTGTAGCCCTTTCCCTATTGCAAATCTTCACCGAAGAAAGTTTAACATTATATAGAACTGATTCTGAGATATTAGGATCCAAAGTTTCAAAAATTCGCAATTTATAGACCTTTTCACATTCTAATCCCTCCCAGCGATAAACCATCCCTTTTTTTAATTTTATTATTTTTTAAGTAAAAATCAGTTAAATGCACCACCAGCACTAGGTATTGTCGCGCGCCCACTAAATCGGAACGCGCGTGTAGGACACGCGACGTGTGACTCGTTCCCGACATAACTGTCATAATGACATATGTAGCGCTGCATTCTTACGATGTTTATGAACACAGCGCACTATTCAAATATTAGTCGCGACGCTTGGAAACTAAGAAAAAAAAATATTTAAAAAAAATGTTTGTCCTTATTTCTGTCGGATCCATAACACCGTTTTGTCTCAAATTCCGAACAGACTCATATTCCTAACACTCGGTTTTTGTATGGCGATTTGGTTGAAATGTTTCGTAAAATGAAGATTTATCTGTTATGGAATCATTGGGTGGTTGATGCTTTCATATGTAACTGAAGACATCTCTTATGAATTATCAATGATATTCTTCAAGTTTTCATAGTTCAAAACGTTTCTGTGACAAAAGATCGCAAAACGTCAAAATAACAAAAGGTCAACAGACAAAAGACCCCAAAAGGCAAAAGGTTGAAGAGAAAACCAAGCAGCGACAAAAGCTCGAAACTGTTTTTTTCTCAAGGAAATGATATATTTTTTTCAATTCAAACTATTTTTGAACTTCAGTGCTTTCGATTTATTGTCGACCCTAAACTGAAGGGAGCTGAAGAATTCCACGAAATTTATTGGAAAAAATACCCTTGAGTCTCGGGTTTGAATCTCACCGATCGAGATTCTTTTCGTAATGGAAATTCGTTAGACTTCCTAGAGAATACAGCATCTTCATGCTTGCCACACGATTACACATGCAAAAAGTCAATTGACAAAGAAAGCAGTGATAACAACACTTAGCTGAGAAGCAGGCTCTGTCCAAGTTGGGACGTAACCCCAGAAAGAAGAAGAAACTCTGACTGAAATAACCAAAACCTCATGCCCTTCGGCACCGTTTTTGAGAGGTCAAATCAAATCAAACACATAATTTCAAAATCTGAGTCATTATTTTGAATTCATAAATACTTAAACACTTGTTGCTGTATGTTTTTGGGATTTACGTAAAGATGTTTCTCAAATAGGGAGCAGGATCCTATTCTTGGCACTTTTGATTCACTTCGGCAGTGGGATTTTTTGAAAGCTATAGAGCACATTTTTGGTCACCATAAGCGTCGTATTGAAGTGCTTCTTAAGCCTTGATTACACAGTGCGCGCAATGCACGAAAGTTCGCTCGAAAAAATACGTTCAGAGTTCGCGCGAACTATTCGAGCCTCTGTAAGAACGAACTGTACGTCCATTTATTACACGGTTCGAGCAAAGACGTATTTGATTCTACGACTGATGGTCGTAGTAACCAATATGTGGTCAATTCATTTTTCGTCAAAATGTCACTTCAATTAGCTGCTGTGGCTGCATTCAAAGTATTTTATTTACATTCAATTTCGTTTAATTAATCTTTCTTTACTTTCAGAAAATAATTCAAAACATTTTCCAAGCGTTCAGGAATCTACCTAGGAGACCCTGCTAAAAACACATGCAGGATTATTCAAGATTGCCTTCAGGAATGACCTAATTAGGAACTCTATAGTAATTTCGTTGAAAACTCAAGATCTTTCAGGGTATTTTGCGATCAATGTTGCAGCAATTCCTCGTGAAACCCATCTACTGATTTCATTCGAAGTTTTCCCAGCGTTTTCTTTAAGGTTGTTTCCAAAAAGTACAGCTGGGATTTAATGTATTTTTCAAATGAATCCACCCAATAAATCCGTCAGAAATTTCCTCAGCAAATCCTCAAGTTATAATAGAAAAAAAATGTATCGACGGGTTCAACAATATATGGCAGTTACACCTAGAAGTGACCTCACGGATTCATTTTTATAGACAATCATCATGAAAACTATATATAATTTCATTCAAGGTTTCTTCCAAGAGACCCAAGTAACACCAAATACATCTTTAGCTATAGTACATCTTGTGGTGAAATACAGTCATTGTAAGGTTTGATGATTACAAGTTGCCTCACAACGTTCAATCAAAAAAACGTATGTTTCTGATGCGTATTGAATACGTTGATTATACAAGTATATGACTTCATTACCTTTCTTGAAAATGAGATGCTAAGTAAAACGTCAGTAGCGCATTATGAACACCTGTTTGAGCCAACTTGATGGTTTGAGATTTATGCATGTTATTTTTACGTCTTAAATACGTTGTTCAAACATACTATACAAGTGCTTCAGTTGCCACGTGGCACGTACGAATGCAAAGTAAAAATTTGCCAGGGGCAACATTGAAGGTCCAAAAAATTGCCACGGCACAGTATATAAAGTCGTTTGATTTATGCTGTCCGAATGTTAATTTGAGAAGTGAGCGCAATAAACACATTGCGATTATCCACAAGTAGTGTGTTATTCAGGGTAGTTCGATTGATATCAATGTGGATGTTCTTAGCAGTGCTGGGATTGGTAATAGTAGTAGGCTTGAATTTCGCGAAAATCACGTGGCTCTCTCACTACAATAGTTTAAAATCGAGAATCTCATCAAATAGCCCATATGGACCAATGCACGAGTTCACTAACTTGACCTTTGAGCGGTGCCGAATTCACTGGTTGCCATGGTCCCATAAATGACACGGCACCGCTAAAACGTCAAATAGTGAACCCGTGCATAGGTCCATTGGGTACATGAATTTCTCTGAATCAATAGTGTCATTGAAGGCTCTGAATGCGGAAAATGCAGCGGGAAATAGAGCATTTTTCTACAGTAATTTTGGGTTGCCCTTAGCAACGGGTGTTTTGCAATTTTCAAGGCTTTTTGCCTACAGTAGCGATGGGCGTGAGTTTCACTGGCTTCGCTGACTGTGATTGGCTTTGTTTGACTACTGTAGAGTGAATTTCAGATTTTTTCCCAACCCTGCACATTGGGGAATTCCGAACCCAAAGGTGGAAAAAATTGATAACTTTCTCAATAGAAAGATAAAAAATAAGTTTTATAGCTCATTCGAAAGGAAATTTTCTCAGGAATCGATTGGTGATGGTTTCATGAATGTGGGGCCACTCTGGGATAATCTATGGTGCCCGTTTTGCCCCAATTCCTCGAAAATTTTAGATTTTCATGTTGTTTTGAGTAAAACTGTTTTATTGTGGAAATTATTTCCCATGAAATCCATCATTTCTAGTCCATTCAACAATGTTTCACAGAGAACGTTATAAAAAGATGGAAATTTAAGGGATTATGGGGCCAAATGTACAATGACATATTTTTGAAAAAGAATTTTTGTTTTAAATTTTTTTAACGGTTTTTTTTATTGAAATAAATTCTAAAATAGTCAAATAATCATGAATATAGCTTGCAGAAATAAGTTGTAGTAAAATTTGTAGAATATGTATGATAATTATGTATGCTCTATGCAACATATTGTGAATAATTTACCTTCTTATATCACAAATTCCAAACATTTCCAAACGATGTGCGATAGTTTGGGTAAACGATATTGATCAAAATGATCGATTGCCGTTAGCCTCATTGATAGGAGATAGTGGGAGCATATAGTTTTTTGGCTATTTTTGTCCCAATTCCCCTAAACACGATTTCTTTCGTAATTAATTGAACTTTTTTTTCCCCAAATCAAAATTATTGTGTACTGAATTGTTTATTCTGTATCTGATACAATATTTAAATCATAAAACATTTGAGATTTTGGGGATCTATTACACATAAATAAAAAATAACCAAATAAAAAAATCAAAAATGAATCTATCAAGAAATCATTAGCGGTTTTTTGATTGCAACAAATTACAAAGGATCAGATTAGTTACTCAATCATTATTGCAGCAATTTCGTGAGAGTCAAATTGCATTTTACAAGAAATTATTCGGGAAATAATTTTGTCTTTTTATGGATATTTGGTATTCAATATTCCAATTGCCATCATACACTACAGAAAAAGTTATCATAAAAGTGATAATGAAGTTGTTAATAATGCTCAAAACTAGATTTTTGCAAAATCGATCATTCATTTCATTAGTATAATTTATAGTTACTATGTTTGTTATGTTGCCTCTACATTTGCTGTTAACAGATTGCTTGTTGGTTGACATCAATGTTCCTCATGGTGAACCACATTTTGTTAATATTGTAAACAGTAATTATGGTTACATTTGTTTGACTGTATTTCAAGCATGTTCAAGAGCCTTCTAAAATGCATAACATGAAGAAATTTAAATTAATTAACTCATTGCGCGTGGTAAAGATGGACAAATTATGGGTGAAAATATGAAAAAATACACGAGCTCGGCTTGGATTTGAACCCAGGACTCTTGTATGCTGGACGAGCGCTTTACGGGCTCGGTAGCTTAGTTGGTAAAGCGCTCGTCTAGCATACAAGAGTCCTGGGTTCAAATCCCAGCCGAGCACGTGGATTTTTTTCATAATTTCACCCATGATTTTTACATCTTTACCACGCGTAATGAGTTAATTAATTTAATAACCATGCGGATTGGATGACCGAACAGCTCAATATAAGCGTCAATTTATTTTGAATTAAGCATTATTAACTACTACATCTTTAATCAAAATGTGCCATATTGAAATATATGGAAGACTATGTTTGTTTATGATTACTTTTTCAGTAGTAGGGTGCAGGCAGAGCTACTTGGGCACTTCCACGCAATTTTATTCTCACGAAATTTCTTCAGGTATGATTGTGTAACTAATTTAATTCTGAGTGATTTATTTCAATCAGAAAAAAACTGCTGATGGTTACTTAATGGATCCATTTTTGAGTTTTTTTATTTGTTTTTTTTCTATTTATGTGTAAAAGATCCCCATAATTTCCTATGTTTTAGGATTTAAATACTGTATCAACTACTGAATGAACAATTTAGTACATAATAAATTTAATTCGGAGATATCTGTCCAATAATTATGAAAGAAATCGTTTTTAGGGGAATTGGGGCAAACATAGCCAAAAAATTATATGCTCCCACTATCTCCTATCAATGAGGCTAACGGTAATCGATCATTTAGATCAATATCGTTTACCCAAACTATCGCACATCGTTTGGAAATGTTTGGAATTTGTGATATAAGAAGGTAAATTATTCACAATATTTCGCATAGAGCATAAATAATAATCATACATATTCTGAAAATTTTAATACAACTTATTTCTGCAACCTATATTCATGATTATTAAACTATTTTAAAATTTATTTCAATATAAAAACACGTTGAAAAAATTTTAAACAAAAATTCCTCTTCAAAAATATTTCATTGTACATTTGGCCCCATAATCTCCTAAATTTCCATCTTTTTATAACGTTCTCTGCGAAACATTGTTGAATGGACTAGAAATGATGGATTTCATGGGAAATAATCTCCACAATAAAACAGTTTTACTCAAAACAACATGAAAATCTATAATTTTCAAGGAATTGGGGCAAAACGGGCACCATAGCTTATCCCAGAGTGGCCCCACATTCATGAAACCATCACCAATCGATTCCTGAGAAAATTTCCTTTCGAATGAGCTATAAAACTTACTTTTAATCTTTCTATTGTGAAAGTTATAAATTTTTTCCACCTTTGGGTTCGGATTTCCCCAATGTGCCCTGGTTCTTAGTAACATGATTTTCATAAAATAGTTTAGAATATTTAATCGATAAACATCCGAACATTTTTTGACGGCACTGCAGGCTTCGTGAGGAATACACCATATTGTGTTTCTGACATTGGGAATTGTTTCGATGAAAAATTCTATGATGACGCTAAAAATATGTGCGATATGGATAGTTTGTTTTGTTTTTCCATTTCATTGAGGCGCATGGATTTACAATTAATAAAATTGTGCATTTCACAATAAATCTGGAGCCGCACACAGTTTGAGTACACTATTGGGAATCAACAGAAGAAAAGTTAATAATCACCATAAGCAATTCGCGAAGAGAAAAAAAAAAACATTCGCTTTCATTATTTTGATTTTGTTTTGAAATGATGCCATCAAAACAAAAATAGATGCAATTTGTAAAACAATACATCTTCTTAGCTTCAACATAACAAGTAAGTATTAGTGATGCTATGTAGTGCATCTTTAACACATAATTGTATGTTCTAATGATGTATTGGGAAACATCTTCTATGACATGAAAGATGTTTTATAAGCCGCCATTTTTTGCGCTGTTTCGGTGATATAAGTGTACAGAATAAAGTTATTCATATTCACCACAAAACATATTAATTTGTATGAATCAAATATTTTTTTCATTTATAAAACAAGTTGTGTTACTTGAGAATTCCTACACGGGAATATTCCTACAAAGTTACAGAAGGATCTTATTGCCTTTTTTATTTACGGAAAATTTTATAAAGTAAAAAAAAGTTACACTAGTAAATCCTTTAGAAATTTCTACATCGTACTCCTATAAAATTAACTCGAGAAAGCTATAAAGTTTTAAAGTGTCTCCTCCCATGCTTCGTGCTGTTGGATAAATCGTTTCAGCTGGAATTCCTTCTATATTTTGTTTCGAGTATTCGAAAGCATTTCTCATAATTATCCCAGAGTTTTCTATGGATAAGCTTCTCTAGGATTTGATTCTACGAATACCACTATCAGGCTTTTAATTAAAAATTTTAAGAAATATTTTTCGTCGTTGAATGTGACTTTTCTAACAATTCTTAAAGGATGGATTCCAAAACTTAATTCAAAATGTTTTGAGTTTGATTGATTTTCAATGTTTTTGGAACAGAGAATCTAACATAACAGATCCAGAATTTTGGATGGATTCTTTCAAAAATTTATTAGGGAACAAAAATTTTCAAAAATTTTAGAATTTTTAAAAGCAAAGTTTGAAATCGACAACATTTACATGAAAATGTATTTACTGCATTCTATTCTCTTCAACCGAAACAAAGTAAACACAATTTCAATGAACCAATGCCAGTTTTTTGAGCTTTTGAAGCATTGATCATTACTATGACGAATTCTTGAACATCAACGGATTACAAAGTTCTTGAAGACAGCTTTCTCAATGCACTTCTTCAAGAATTCTAAAGTATTTCTTCTGATTCCAAAAAATACTACATGAATTTCGCAACATGTATTAGATAATATGGACAGATAAATCCACAATTGTTTCTTGGAAGCCTGAAGGAATTAAGCATTGAATAACTACTTCCGGCAATTTCTTAACAAACTGTTATATACATTCAGTTAAGACTTTTCCACTTTTCCCAAAGATTTTTTGGCACATATTTGATGATTTTTTCAAAAGATTTCGTCAAGGATTTTTCAATGAATTGTTGTAATTTATAATACAGTGGGATTCGCTCGTTGGGGGTCCGCTACATGGAATGACTCGATGGTTGGATGTTCGCTGGTTGGAAAATATTCCAACTAAAAAGCACTCAAATGTCAACAGAAAATGCCAAACTGACTTTGACGTCTGAGTACCGTCGCATTGAAGTCTCCATATATAGAACAAATGCGTGTGTATATGTGCGTTTCGTGACGATTTGCTCTACAGATGCGTTAGTGTGGAGCATTTTCACCAGATGTCAGTCGTTCCAACTAACGGATCGGATTCGATAGATGGAAGGCAGTCGTGTTCCAACCAGCGAATGCCCGCTGTACCGCCATTTGCCTTTAGTGAACTTGTTAGTTGCCGTAGGACATTTTTCATTGGATTTTTCATGAATTTTAACAAATATTTTTCAGAGGTGTTCGTAGATCTGGATGAGTTCTTGGAAAAGAAAAAATCAGGCTGCGGTTGAGAGTTCTTCTTGGAGGAATCTCTGCCAAAATCTCTAAAGAAATCCATGGAAAAATTGCAATTGAGCGGTGCCGAATTCACTCGTTGCCATGGTCACGTAAATAACACGGCACCGCTCAAACATCAGATAGTGAACCCGTGCATAGGTCCATACGGTTCGCGCGAACATTCGTGCAATTTACAGAAATGTTCGTGCATTGCGCGCACTGTGTAATCACAGCTTTATTGAACCTAAAGATTCAGATCATTCGGCCGAGAATAACCCCTCATGCCAAAGTTAATCATGAAAGTGCCCATGCGTTTCTGCACCCTATCATGAAAAACAGTTTTTACAGTGATTCAAGGGTAATAAAGATATCCGTAACTGCCTTATTTCATATTTTTTAAATGTTAAAGCATTTCCATTCAAAATAATACAGCAACATTTTGTTTTACAGTTATTTTTGAAACATTGAAACCCGTGTAATTTTTACAATATGTTGTAATGGCTTGCTATGGCTTGCTCAATTTTCACCACCTATTTAATTTCAATCTTGTCGCTCCCTTGCGACGCCTATCCACCTATTCATTCCATCATTTGTAAAAAAAATCTTTTACAGACTCCCTTTTCCTTTGAGTCGCATGACCGATATAGCCCTAACAAATAATATAAAAAAAACAATCACGGTCGATACCTTATCTACATAAGTATGTTGTAATGTGTTTTCAATGTTTAAAATAATTCTAATAAAATAAGATATATTGTTTTCATATAATGTTTGCTAATGCGGGTAGCTCCGGAAACATAGGGGAAGGGGTAGTAAAATGAACACCTTAAGAATATCATCTTGTATCTGACGAAAAAACGATGTTATCTAAAGCAGTGACAGAAATCCAGACTAAAATAGTTAATTTTTCAAATATTTATATCGTTAGCGAAAAATGATGGAAATGTCCATTTTACCTGCACTATGACATGACATCACGGACATCATTCAAAATACGTGAGCAAAACAAATATTTTTGAAAAATGCTATTGCATTACCGAAAACATATCTAGCAATGATTGTGGCCCATTCAAAAAAAACCTAACGGTATCAGATTTGGCATCATTTCATTACGATATTCACCTCACTGAAAAACCTCTTGATCTCCGAGCTAAAAGTTACATCAGTTTTTATTTTCAAACGTGGTTAAAAGCCGCGGTGTTCATTTCACCACCCCTGTTCATTTTGCCATTCATAGGAGAAGTATCAAGCCTCAAGCCTTGCTTTCATACAAGTGTAACAAGTGTAAGTGTAATAAGTTTTTTAAAGGTTAAATAAGGTTCACAATCATGGCAGAGGTCTTCTGAAGTACACTCAGAGGCTTAATCAGGAAAATCCGAGTGATCAGTTGTTATGATTTGATAACGGTAGACGTTTTCTGTCGTTCTACGCCTACTTGTCTATGTTATTGATTTTTTTAATGTTTAAAAACATTTTTTGTAGAATTTTATATTTCTCCTGAAAAGTCAAAATCTTAAGCTCTCATTTTGTCTAAAAAGATTGAAAATCGGTCAAACGGTTAAAAAGTTATAATTTTTTTTTAAAAAGATTTTTTGCAAAATCGTTATTTTTCTGGTCACCTTATTTCGGAAATGGTCACCCTAATCAAAAAATCCAAAAACACGTGTATCCTTATTTCGGATAAGGAACAAAATAGCAAATTTACACGGAATTCGGTGCCCGCTAGATCGGTTGTTCATGGAATGGCTGTATATATGTATATATATTATTTGTGATTTATAAACCAAGTGAAGATCATATATTTTTAAATGTCTTCATTGCTGCCTGTGGTCACTTATCTCAACTTTGGAGGTAACTTTTCAAAAAAGACGTTCTTCTAGAAAAATGATTGACTGGAGTCGGAATCCACAGAAAAATCTTCACCAACCAGTACAACTGTTAGTTTTTCCCAAAACTCTATAATTCTACTCTACGGTTTGATGCTAAACGCTTACCGTAAAGGGAGACTCTACTTCGGTTTAACAAGCGAGCGTTCCACATTCGCTTTCGAAAAACCGTAAGAATCCAAACCGCGCACGAGGGGGAGTCTTAATGCGATGGAAATGGCTGGTGTCCTCCTCCTCCGCTTCCTTCTCCTGGCATAAATATACGGAAACCTATTAATTTAGAAAACGGAGCTGGTTCGATTCTAAGGGTGTGAGTCTACATTTTGAGTTACCACTAATGAGTTACAATTTCTAGTGGAATGTTATTACGGAAGCGTTTAAAACTATGCTATGCATTCGTGCTTTCAATTAACATTAAAAAATGGAGATCATAAAACCAGAAGGTTTTCTATCGATCCTATGGTGATTTACTGTACAACAAGCGATTAGTTACATTTTTGATTTTGTTCAACCTTATGACAAGTACAACATGCATTTATATGTATTACTTTCCAAGATTACAGGAGCTTTCCTTAGTCGAGTGGTTGTAGTCCACGACCACAAAGCAAAGCCATACTGAAGGAGTCTGTACTAATCATCGTACCTGCCACATGATATACGAATGCGATAATTGTAACTGTGGTAAAGAAAGCTCTCAGTTTATAATAAAAATAATAAAGCTGACAAGCAGGCTCTGTCCCAGTGAGGATGTTAAGAAAAAGTAAGAGGTTGTTTCCGAGATACGACCGCCAAGTTGACGTTGGATAACGTTAGCTTCTTCTATTTCCTGATTTAGGACCGTCACGAACTTATGAAAGATTTCTAAGTACTGACAAAAAATCAGTGGGGGTTGTGTACAAGACTCGACCGCATGACGTTAACTACGCCATTTAATTTGCTGCATTTGTATTATAGTCAAATGTCATAATTGCAACCTTCTTTTAGTTATAATCCAGAATGTAATGGTTTGTGAATTTAGAAAAGATATATGTTTAAAATAAAATTTTGCGTTAGGTAATATTTGAATCATTCCTTAACAATAGAAAATATATTGCATCCCAACGGCACAGCAGCAGCGTCCTCGGAAACATGCTCAAATTGCCGTATTGTCAATTATTCGTAATAAATCAATTATTGTATGCTGCTATGAGATGAATTAAGAAATTATAGCAAGTATGTGGTAAACACTTTAGGAAATATTACACAATTAACTCTTTAAAACACATTTTTTGGCTCTGGAAAGGGCCGATTGAATTGTTGAATTTGCGTAACACGGACACATTTTGGCGGCTTTGGTCGATTTTCTTCAGCCATCTCGAACAAATTAAGGAATATTACACAATCAACTCTTTAAAACACATTTGTTGGCTCTGAAAAGGGCCGATTGAATTGTTGAATTTGCGTAACACGGACACATTTTGGCGGCTTTGGTCGATTTTCTTCAGCCATCTCGAACAAATTAAGGAATATTACACAATCAACTCTTTAAAACACATTTGTTGGCTCTGAAAAGGGCCGATTGAATTGTTGAATTTGCGTAACACGGATACATTTTGATGGCGCACTGGTTTCAATCCTCCTCGCCCGATGAGATTTGCGATGCGCATGACGATGTGCGCTTCAACAAGCGACTTTGGTCGATTTTCTTCAGCCATCTCGTACAACAGCTTGCCTCTGGTAGCGAGGAGCTGAGCAGGTTTGGAGGAGCTCTTACCAGCTCGAAAGCGAAAACAGAATGAAACCAGATTCAATGAAGGAGGGATGCTTTATACCCTTAGAATAGCAGATGATGCTCCTCCTTTCATATTCTTCGTTTTCTTATCTGGGAAATAGGCTATATGAAACTGATGTCTGGGTAAGGGATGTACAAGATTAGCATTATGCTGTTATTGCAACCCGACGGCACTGCAGCAGCATCCTCGGAAACAGCTTCAAATTGCCGTATTGTCAATTATTCGTAATAAATCAATTATTGTATGATGCTATGAGATGAATTAAGAGATTATAGCAAGTATGTGGTAAACACATTAGGGAATATTATACAAATAACTCTTTAAAACAAATTTGTTGGCTCTCAAAAGGGCCGATTGAGTGGTTGAATTTGCGTAACACGGACACATTTTGACGGCGCACTGGTTTCAATCTGCCTCGCCCGATGAGATTTGCGGTGCGGATGACGATGTGCGCTTCAACAAGCGGCTTTGGTCGATTTTCTTCAGCCATCTCGTACAAATTAGGGAATATTACACGGACGGTGACGGCTGTGCCGCTCGATCTAATGAACCAGAATGACCGCGCTAGCCTCCCGCATGGCAATGACAGCGGAGCACTGGCTGGTAGCGACGATTTCTGGCCGAAAACGATTATGCTGGCTGGTGCACTCAAATGAGCGGCTTCAGTCGCTGCGGCTCCGAAATGCGTGGTTCTTCGGTTCTAATGCGTGTTGTATTCGCGTCCTATTGAAAACTGAACTGAGGACGCGAATGACTCTCGAAATTTGCTCGCCGACCGTGTTCACAGTCTGACGGCAAAAAGAAGAATGAGGGAAGAAGCAGGGTGCGGTGCGCTTTTATAGTGGGAAGCGGAACCGAAAAATGTGCTTGAACGTGATTGGTTAGATAAGAAAGGGGTCAACGTTTTATGATATTTCAATAGTTTGTTGCTAATAATCAATAGTGTCCTCCATTTGAATCGACGCGTAGATAAATTTCCAATCGATTCATGGATAAATATTGAAAATCTATCGATAAATGACTGAGTTATTAGCGGTCAAAACCTGACCATTTTTCGTTACATGCTCAATTTTTCGTTTTTCTGAATTGTACCCCCATATGTTGCCGTAAGACGTTATCCAACGTCAAAAGATCACAGTACCTTCGGCACATTTGTAACATCCTTGATCGATTGTTCTATTTGCAGTTTCCATAACGGATCTGCAGTATATTTTTCAACCAATTTTCCTCACAGTGTACTCTGTGCTGTGCATTTGACACCTTTTATTCTATAATTGATAATAATTTTACGGCTACATTTTAAACTGCCAATCAGAAAATTTCTTGTTTGTTCGCTTCATTTTCAGTGGAACAATCCACTTCGGGTTCAAACTTTTGGGAAGAGTCACCCGGAAAACTCCAACCCAAAAACGGGTTTCAACTTTTCGCAAAACTCCAAAAGAGCTGTCATCGCGTCAACCGCAGCCGTGAGTGGTGCATGCCGGTGACGGTTTCCAGGAACCAAGAACAAAGTGATAATTCAGCACGAGACCAAAAAAAAAAAGAAGTCCGAAAGGCCGCCTGAAGAACATAAACCACCGGCCAGACAACCGCAAAGATTTCATTCTTTTTATGCAGTCGCTTCATCATCATTCGTTTCCTTTTTTGTGCTGATGAAATGTTGCGGTGCCCAGATCATAATGACACTCATTTCGGCGTTTCAATTCCCCTTCCTAGCTTTTGCCGGCATGAGCGTGACTGAGGGTATGCCACACTTCGGTAGATTGTGTTCGAAATGAAATACCTTAAGTTCCAGAATGTTCCTTGATGAAGTTCCTTGAGGAAGTTCCTTGAGAAAGTTCCTTGAGAAAGTTCCTGGAGGAAAGTTCTTTGAGGAAGTTCCTTCATGAAGTTCTTTCAGGAAGTTCCTTCAGGAAGTTCCTTCAGGAAGTTCCTTCAGGAAGTTCCTTCAGGAAGTTCCTTCAGGAAGTTCCTTCAGGAAGTTCCTTCAGGAAGTTCCTTCAGGAAGTTCCTTCAGGAAGTTCCTTCAGGAAGTTCCTTCAGGAAGTTCCTTCAGGAAGTTCCTTCAGGAAGTTCCTTCAGGAAGTTCCTTCAGGAAGTTCCTTCAGGAAGTTCCTTCAGGAAGTTCCTTCAGGAAGTTCCTTCAGGAAGTTCCTTCAGGAAGTTCCTTCAGGAAGTTCCTTCAGGAAGTTCCTTCAGGAAGTTCCTTCAGGAAGTTCCTTCAGGAAGTTCCTTCAGGAAGTTCCTTCAGGAAGTTCCTTCAGGAAGTTCCTTCAGGAAGTTCCTTCAGGAAGTTCCTTCAGGAAGTTCCTTCAGGAAGTTCCTTCAGGAAGTTCCTTCAGGAAGTCCCTTCAGGAAGTTTCTTCAGGAAATTCCTTCAGGAAATTCGCTTAGGAAGTTCCTTTGATAAGTATCTTCAAGAAGATTCTTCAGGAAATTCGCTTAGGAAGTTCCTTTGGGAAGTATCTTCAAGAAGTTTCTTCAGGAAATGAATGAAAAAATATCTCTATGAAAAAATCTATATCGCATACCCTTAAGCGTGACAATGTCGTCATTGTCATCGTTTCATTTTTGATACCTACCAGGAACCATAAGGCGAAGGAAAGCCCGCTCCGAAGCTTGCAGATGAGACGATGATGGCTGTTTAAATACCCGAGGGAAAAATTTGACACGTGTCTTGGGGGAAAGATTTTGGGTCGATTGATAAAAAATGTTACCTTGGTAGCAGGGTTGCCTTTAAATTTTAAGAAGGGTTGCAAAAATATGGGTAATTAAAATGTACGGCTTCGTTTCCTTAACAGAAAAAAGAATGTACGCATTCCTAACATCTCCTTCTTAAACATAAAAAAGTCTCCCCTATCCCTTACTACACCACTTCCAAGAAACCTTCTAATGAGCTTCAGCAAAATAGATTTTAATCGCCACCAGCAAGGGATAAGCGGTCCTCTCCATTCTGAGAATCACAGAAAGGAAGAGGGGAAGTCCACAATTCACAATTGGCCATCATCACCGAACAAAGGCGCATGGAAAAACTGCTGTCTTCCATCCCCCTATTATCACTGTCATTCTCGATCCTTGCCATTCACCGTACGGAACAAGGAGATGACACAAACGAACGACGGTCCAAATCGGTCGTCCCTGACGGGTGTAGGAAAGCGCAATTAATGGTACTGTTTTGACCGATCTTCCCCCCTGCCGAGCGCACGCAGGAAGTATAATTGAAACAGAACAAATAGATGCTCTCCGTATCTACCCCCACACCCGATAGAGCAGGGTTTCTCAATCGGTGATTCGACTTCCCAAAAGTTGTAGGACAAAATGTCGAAGATCTAAGCTATGGTCAACTAAAGAGTCATCTGAAATCGTTCCTCATTTGAAATATATGCTTGTATCCAAATTTTTATCCTTGGATTTTTTCCGGATTCCTTTGAGGATTACTTGTCAGTTTTTTTGGTAAACTATAGGTGACTTTGAAGAAATTCGAAATTCTTAGCTGAACATTGACAGAATTCTCTCGTATCTACCAGCAGAATCTTTCGAATCTGGAGAAAACCTTTTGAAATGGGGGTCGCAGATTCAAAAAGTTTGAGAACCACTGCAATAGAGGTTGATTCCGAGCCCCGAACCTCACTGATAAGGAAGAGCGTGGTAATGAACTGCCACCGTCGACGACCCAGGTCGTCGGCCAAGATTCCTGGCACGATTTGGTACGGATTAATGAGATGGAAGAAATGAAGATAAAGATTTGAATGTAACCCTTTCGGTGACAAGCAAACAGCGTTTAGGCTATCAGCGCGAAGAGCCGGGGATGGTTTCGACCTGAACCGGGAGGGGCTTGTCCTTGGAATGACGTGATTATTTCCGCAGGACAGCATCCAAGTGGCACAGTAAAATGCCAATGAACGGATTGAACGTGCCTAATGGCCAGTTTTGAAATGAGTTAGTTTTATAGCGAAGGGTTGAAGTCATAAGGTTAATGGCATTCAAAGTGATTTACAGAATTATTCAGATTTGTTTGAAATACGAACATTTAAAAAAAAAGAAGAACGTCATTAAAATATATGGATATATTTATTGAGAACTGGGATTCGTACATCAAGGGCTCTAGAAGCACTGAAAGGCTTCTTCTAAAAGCTTTGAAGGGTTTCTCCTGGAAGCTCTGAAAGGCTTCTCCGAGAAAGTTTTGAAATGCTTCTCCAAGAAGCTCTGAAAATCTTCTCCGTGAAACTCTGAAAGGCTTCTCCGAGGAGCTCTGAAAGGCTTCTTCTGAGAAGCTCTGAAAGGCTTCTCCTGAGAAGCTCTGAAAGGCTTCTCCTGAGAAGCTCAGAAAGGCTTCTCCTGAGAAGCTCGGAAAGGTTTCTCCTGAGAAGCTCTGAAAGGCTTTTCTTGAGAAGTTCTGAAAGGCTTTTCTTGAGGAGCTCTGAAAGGCTTCTCCGAGAAGCTCTGAAAGGCTTCTCCGAGTAGCTCTGAAAGGCTTCTCCGAGAAGCTCTGAAAGGCTTCTCCGAGAAGCTCTGAGAGGCTTCTCCGAGAAGCTCTGAAAGGCTTCTCCGAGAAGCTCTGAAAGGCTTCTCCGAGAAGCTCTGAAAGGCTTCTCCGAGAAGCTCCGAAAGGCTTCTCCGAGAAGCTCTGAAAGGCTTCTCCGAGAAGCACTGAAAGGCTTCTCCGAGAAGCTCTGAAAGGCTTCTCCGAGAAGCTCTGAAAGGCTTCTCCGGGGAGCTCTGAAAGGCTTCTCCGGGAAGCTCTGAAAGGCTTCTTTTGAGAAGCTCTGAAAGGCTTCTCTTGAGAAGCTCTGAAAGGCTTCTCCTGAGAAGCTCTGAAAGACTTCTCCTGAGAAACTCTGAAAGGCTTCTCCGAGAACCTCTGAAAGGCTTCTCTTGAGAAGCTCTGAAATGCATCTCCTGAGAAGCTCTGAAATGCTTCTCCGAGAAGCTCTGAAAGGCTTCTCCGAGATGCTCTGAAAGGCTTCTCCGAGATGCTCTGAAAAGCTTCTCCGAGAAGCTCTGAAAGGCTTCTTCTGAGAAGCTCGGAAAGGTTTCTCCTGAGAAACTCTGAATGGCTTTTTCTGAGAAGCTCTGAAAGGCTTTTCTTGAGAAGTTCTGAAAGGCTTTTCTGGAGAAGCTCTGAAGGGCATATCCTGAGAAGCTCTGAAAGGCTTCTCCTGAAAAGCTTTGAAAGGCTTCTCCTGAAAAGCTCTGAAAGGCTTCTCCTGAGAAGCTCTGAAAGGCTTCCCCTGAGAAACTCTGAAAGGCTTATCCTGAGAAGCTCTGAAAGGCTTCTCCTGAGAAGCTCTGAAAGGCTTCTCCTGAGAAGCTCTGAAAGGCTTCTCCTGAGAAGCTCTGAAAGGCTTCTCCTGAGAAGCTCCGAAAGGCTTCTCCGAGAAGCTCTGAAAGGCTTCTCCGAGAAGCTCTGAAAGGCTTCTCCGAGAAGCTCTGAAAGGCTTCTCCGAGAAGCTCCGAAAGGCTTCTTCGAGAAGCTCTAAAAGGCTTCTCCGAGAAGCTCCGAAAGGCTTCTTCGAGAAGTTATGAAGGGCTTCTCCGAAAAGCTCTAAAATGCTTCTCGTGGAAGCTCTGAAAGGCTTTTCCTTGTAGCTCTGAAAGGCTTCTCCTGGAAGCTCTGAATGGCTTCTCCTGGTAGTTCTGAAAGGCTTTGCCTGGAAGTACGAAAAGCTTCTCCTGCAAGCTCTGAGCTTCTCCTGGAAGCTATGAAATTCTTCTCCGAGAGGCTCTGAAGACTTTTCCGAGAAGCTCTGAAAGGCTTCTCCTAGAAGCTCCGAAAATCTTCTCCTGGAAGCTCTGAAACGCTTCTCGTGAAAGCTCTGAAAGGTTTAACCGAGAAGCTCTAAAAGGTTTATCCGAGAAGCTCTAAGAGACTTCTCCTGAAAGCTTTAAAAGGCTGCTTCTAAAAGCACTGAAAGGCTTCTCCAAGGGGCACTTTAAAGGTATTCCTAGAAGCCCTGAGAAGTTTCTCCTAGATGTTCTGAAAGGCTTCTCCTTGAAGCTCTGGAAGGCTTCTCGTAAAATATTTCTTCTGATTTCTTCGAAGCTATAAAAGCCTTTTTCTACTAAAATCTCTGAAATGCTGCTTTTTGAAACTCTGAAAGGCTTTTCCTGAAAGCTTTGAAAAGCTTCTCTGAAGAGCACTGAAATGCTTCTCCTGGTTGCTCTGGAAGGCTTCTCCTGGAAGTTCTGAAAGACTTCTCTCAGGAACTATGAAAGGCTTCTCCTGGAAGCTCTGATAAGTTTCTCCTGGAAGCTCTGAAAGTGTGCTCCTGGAAGCTCTGAATGACTCTTCCTAAAAGTATTAGTGTCTCTTAAAATCTCTGAAAAGTTACTCCTAGAAGCTCTGGAAGGCTTCTACTGAAGCTCCAAGAGGCTTTTCCTGTAAACTTTGAATGGCTTCGCCGGGATGCTCTGGAATGCTTCTCCGGGAAATTCTGAAAGTCTGCTTCTGGAAGTTTCGAAAGGCTTTTCTTAGAAGTTCTAATTTCTCCTAGAAGCTCTGAAAGGCTTCTTCTGAAACTCTAACAGACTTTCCCTCCGGAAGCTCTGAAAGGCTTCTCCAAGAAGCTGTGAAAGTCTTCTCAGAGAAACTCTGAAAGGTTTCTCCGAGAAGCTCTGAAAGGCTTCTCTTGGAAGCTCTGAAAGGCTTCTCCTGGAAGCTCTGAAAGGCTTATCCGAGATGCTCTGTAAAGCTTCTACTAGAAATTCTGAGAAACATCTCCGGGAAGCTCTGAAAGGCTTTTCCGGGAAGCTCTGGAACGCTTCTCCCGAGAAATTCCGAAAAGCAAATCAGAGAAGCTCTGAAATGCTTCTCCTAGAAACTCTGAAAAGCTTATTCTGGAAGCTCTGAAAGACTTCTCCAAGAAGCTCTGAAAGGTTTCTGAAAGGCTTCTCCTGAGAAGCTTCTAAAAGGCTTCTCCCGAGAGGCTTCTGAAAGGCTTCTCCCGAGAAGCTCTGAAAGGTTTCTCCCGAGAAGCTCTAAAAGGCTTCTCCTGAAAGGCTCTGAAAGGTTTCTCCTGGAAGCTCTGAAAGGCTTCTCCTGGAAGCTCTGAAAGGATTCTCCTAGGAGCTATGAAAGACTTCTCCGAGAAGCTCTAAAAGCCTTCTCCGAGAAGCTCTGGAAGGCTTCTCCGAGAAGCTCTGAAGAGCTTCTTCGAGAAGCTCTGAAAGGCTTCACCTGGAAGCTCTACCAGGCACTTCCTGGAAGCTCTGAGAGGCTTCTTCTGGAAGCTCTGGAAGGCTTCTCATGGAAGCTCTGCAAGGTTTCTCTTGAAAGCTCTGAAAGGCTTTTTCTTGCAGCTCTGGAAGGCTTCGCCTGGAAGCTCTGAATGGCTTCTCCTGGTAGTCCTGAAAAGCTTTTCCTGGAAGTACGAAAGGCTTTTCCTGCAAGCACTGAGCTTCTCCTGGAAGCAATGAAAGGCTTCTCGTAAAAGCTTTGAAAGGTTTATCCGAGAAGCTCTAAAAGGTTTATCCGAGACTTCTCCTGGAAGCTTTAAAAGGTTGCTTCTAAAAGCACTGAAAGGCTTCTCCAAGGGGCACTTTAAAGGTATTCCTAGAAGCCCTGAGAAGCTTCTCCTAGATGTTCTGGAAGGCTTCTCCTTGAAGCTCTGGAAGGCTTCTCGTAAAATATTTCTTCTGATCTGTGAACAGCTCTGAAATGTTTCTCCTGGTTGCTCTGGAAAGCTTCTCCTGGAAGCTCTGATAAGTTTCTCCTGGAAGCTCTGAAAGTGTGATCCTGGAAGCTCTGAAAGGCTCTTCCTAAAAGTTTTGGTGTCTCTTAGAAGCTCTAAAAAGTTACTCCTAGAAGCACTGAAAGGCTTCTACTGATGCTCCAAGAGGTTTTTCCTGTAAGCTTTGAATGGCTTCGCCGGGATGCTCTGGAATGCTTCTCCGGGAAGTTCTGAAATTGTTCTCCTGGGAGCTCAGAAAAGCTTTTCCTAGAAGTTCTAATACCTCTTAGAAGCTCTGAAAAGCTACTCCTAGAAGCTCTGAAATGCTTCTCCTGAAGCTCTAACAGACTTTTCCTCCGGAAGCTCTGAAAGGCTTCTCCAAGAAGCTCTGAAAGGCTTCTCCAAGAAGCTCTGAAAGGCTTCTCCAAGAAGCTCTGAAAGGCTTCTGAAAGGCTTCTCCCGGGAAGCTTCTAAAAGGCTTCTCCCGAGAGGCTTCTGAAAGGTTTCTCCCGAGAAGCTCTAAAAGGCTTCTCCCGAGTGGTTCTTAAACGCTTCTCCTGGAAGCTCTGAAAGGCTTCTCCTGGAAGCTCTGAAAACCTTGTTTGAAAAGCTCTTAAAACCTTTTTCGAAAAGCTCTTAAAACCTTTTTTGAGTAGCTCTGAAAGGCTTCTTCAAGATGCTCTGAAAGGCTTCTCCGAGAAGCTCTGAAAGGCTTCTCCTGGAAGCTCTGAAAGGCTTCTCCTGGAAGCTCTGAAAGGCTTCTCCTGGAAGCTCTGAAAGGCTTCTCACAGAAGCTCTACAAGGCTTCTCATAGAAGCTCTGAAAGGCTTCTCACATAAGCTCTGAAAGGCTTCTCACAGAAGCTCTGAAAGGCTTTTCATAGAAGCTCTGAAAGGTTTCTCCTGGAAGCTCTTAAAGGCTTCTCCATGAAGCTCTTAAAGGCTTCTCACAGAAGCTCTGAAAACTTTTTTCGAAAAGCAATTAACACCTTTTTCAAAAAGCTCTTAAAACCTTCTTCGAGTAGCTCTGAAAGGCTTCTCCGAGAAGCTCTGAAAGGCTTCTCCGACGAGCTCTAAAAGGCTTCTCCTTGAAGCTCTGAAAGGCTTCTCCGTAAAACTCTGAAAGGCTTCTCCGAGAAGCCCTGAAAGGCGTCTCCGAGAAGCTCTGAAAGGCTTCTCCGAGAAGCTCTGAAAGGCTTCTCCGGGAAGCTCTAAAAGGCTTCTCCTTGAAACTCTGAAAGCTTCTCCGTGAAGCTCTGAAAGGCTTCTCCGTAAAACTCTGAAAGGCTTCTCCGTAATACTCTGAATGGCTTCTCCGAGAAGCCCTGAAAGGCGTCTCCGAGAAGCTCTGAAAGGCTTCTCCGAGAAGCTCTGAAAGGCTTCTCCGAGAAGCTCTGAAAGGCTTCTCCGAGAAGCTCTGAAAGGCTTCTCCGAGAAGCTCTGAAAGGCTTCTCCGAGAAGCTCTGAAAGGCTTCTCCGAGAAGCTCTGAAAGGCTTCTCCCGAGTGGTTCTTAAACGCTTCTCCTGGAAGCTCTGAAAGGCTTCTCCTGGAAGCTCTGAAAACCTTGTTTGAAAAGCTCTTAAAACCTTTTTCGAAAAGCTCTTAAAACCTTTTTTGAGTAGCTTCTTCGAGATGCTCTGGAAGGCTTCTCCGTGAAGTTTGAAAAGCGTCTACTAGATGCACCGAAAAGTTTCTCCTGGAAGTTTTGAAAAGCTTTTTCTAGAAGCTCTGCAAGGCTTGTTCAAGAACCTCTTGATGGCTTCTCTCATATGGCTTTTTTCGAGAAGTTCTGGAAGGCTTCTACCAGGTGGCTCTGGAAGGTTTCTATCATTACTAGTGTTAATGATCATGAGCATCAATTTCTAGAACGATTACTGGTTGACAGCAAATCTATATGGCATTTCTGCATTGTTTGACATAAGAAGACAACTTATACCCTAGACAAAAGAGAAGAGCTCCAATAAATTAACGATGAATAAAAAGGCAATAACAGCTCCCGCATGATAATGATAAAATTATTTAAATTTATTATATTTCCTTCGCCAGGCCGTTCAACGCCACGCTTCCAGTAGCAAAGCGCTGGACCAGAACCTGGAAGAGAGGAGGAAGGTATCTGCTACACATGCAATAAATTGTACCACTAGGCTGTTGGTAGTTGTCCTTAATGGGAACCGAAATGGGTGTTCTCGCATATTTTCCAAGTACCTACTTTGCATTGTCTCCGGAATTGGTGGGAACGATCGTTGGGATGCGTGCGATATTAATGATACCTTAATTATGCCGTTTTTTAGGATACAAAACGTGAGCTAACAAAGCTGGATTGGTTATGCAGTTGAGCATGAAACGGTATGAAGAATGGATGAAAATTAGCCGATATGTACCCTTTTGGGGTGGTCCTTGACTTATGACAGGTAGAGCTCATGCAGAGGAATCACAACGGGAGGAGTTCGATAAAAATTGGTTGAATTTGCCAGAATTTTCAATAATTTAGAATCACGTTACGTAATTATAAACCAAAGGCTTGACACTTTGAATTAACCTAACATATCTTGACAAAGCTTCTAAATATCTTTCACCAATAGCGACTTATGTGTTTATTAAGCCATTTATATTCAATTTTCACAAAAATTGATGTACATATTAATAATATGTTTCTTATGATCTATTGATTTCAAACTTATCTGTTTGATTTTTTGCCTATTTCATTTCTTGCTTTCCACTAAAGTTTGTATGACCTGCCAACAAATGGATTATGACCACAGCTTTACAGACCCTATCGCACTGTTCAAAAAAATAAAACCAAAATTGAGCCCTTCAGAGACATCCTTTCTGGCCGCAAAATTGCGCGCTCACACTTCAGTCGTAAAATTTTGCCATTTTTTTCCTGTTGTGCTCGCAACTGCTCCTGCAAGCCATTCGCCACTGTTTTCCGCGAGGTAATAACTGAATTTTTAAATGCCATAAACACAATCTGTGACTGTGACACATTCGGAGACCTCAGGCTTCCACCACCACACCAAACCAGCCGAGGAGGGCCGGGAATATATTGCGAGCATTTTTATTATTCATGCGAGCAGATTCCGTGCGGGTAACCGATGGATGTCGGGATTTACCCTTCTCGGGAAATTTGGATCGGATTTTTGGGCAGCAGATTCTGGTGGTGGAGGGAAAAGGGCAACTTTGCATTTAAGCTCGGGACTCTGGTTTACGTTGTTTTAATTTTAATGAGCCGTCGCTATCATATCGGTTGACTTTTTTTTTGCTGCCGTTCCGACATACTGCCAATGAGTAGCGCGATATGATTGGAGGTCGTTTTAGTGGAAAGAGAGGCGTATGGATGGTCCCAAATGCCAAACGCAATCCTGTGGAAGTGCATTTGGTGGGATTATTTTTGCATGAAATTACGCTAAGTGGGTTCAATCCGGTCCTGTCAGTGGTCAGTGATTTGCTGGGATGTTATGGCTTTTGTTGAGCAATATATATTGCTGAATGACTCACACCAGAAATCTGGAATCAGTGAACCCAGCAATACGTGCAACACTATAGACAAGCAAGAAAACGGACTGTCTTCTCCTAGTCTTTTAAGAGAGATGTTTAAAACGCCATCTGGATGAAAAGCATTGCAGTCATGTTATTTTATTCATAATCATATGTCGTCGTATAGATAAGAGTGTAATTTGGAAGGTTACAAGTTCATAGTTCACGAAACAAATACATGCAATGATGAGGGATTCGTCATGACAGATGGTTGAAAGGTGGAAGCAGAATACCGACGAACAGCTGAAAGCGTGCAAAATATAAGTGGTGGAAAATCTGCAAAATGCTATCCCCGTTCATCCGTGATATGTCACTTACATAGTATAGTTGATACTGTGAAAAGGCATTTCTGTACGACGTATGTTATTTTCTTTCTCTTTTTAATAGAATGTTTGCAGTTCTAGCAAAGCTTATTGATACTATCGATCGGCGTAGTTCCCAACGGTGAGGCTAGCCTAATCCGATGGAGAGTTCCCCAATGGAGGGATACCTCTCGAAACAGGTAACGTTACGCGTTGTTCCTACTTCGTTGCTGCACGGTAGAGTGCCGAAGTCGGTTCTGCGATTCCAGTTGGAAGATGGCTTCTGGTTCACTGATGTTCCGACAACTCAAGCCGGTGATACGCACGTACTACTCAGAATAGCCCCCGACGGTGGATTTATCCTACCCTGACGTAGATTTCCCCGTTGGCGGAAGCTCTCTCGATGCTATGCGAGCAGATGCCAAAGTCGGTCCTGCGATTGTGGTGGAGTACCTTTGAATTCCGTTTCGCAGGTGCCCCGACTACCCATCAACGGTACTACGTTACGGATTGTTCACTATCAGATTTTTTAGACCGGTTCCAAGGGATCCTGAGTCTTCCAAGTACTATTCCTGGAATTTTTGCAGGGATTTTTTCTATTTTGTCAGTAGTTTCTGAAGGAATTTTTGCCAGAATGCTTCCTGTGATTCCTCCATAAATTCATCCTGGGATTTTTTCAGACATTTCTCCAAGGATTCCTGGATGGGATGGAAACTTTTCAAGAAATAATGACAGAAATAACTTCAAGGATTCCTCCGGAGATTCCTCCAAGGATTATTCAAGCGATTTCTCCTGATATTTCTCCACCAATTCTTCGAGGTACTCCTCTAAGGATTTCTCAAGTAAATCTCTACAGAGATTATTGCAAAGGTTTTTTCAGGTTGCACTACGACAATTTATTCTAGGATTATTTCAGATATTTCATCAGAAATTCCTCTGGTAGTCCTATCGATATTCTTTTATGAATTATTCCTGAGATTTATTCCAGGGATCGCTGCAGGAATTCTTCCAAAGATTTCACAAGAAACTTATCCAGGGATTCTACAAGAAATAACGTCACGAATTCATATTGAGAACCCTCAAGAGTTTTCTTTATGATTTTTAGGAGTAATTCCAGAAAAATTGCTACATGAATAATTCTAAGATTTTTTTCAGGTAATCCTTCAGGGAATCCCCTTGAAATTTCTCCAGAGATTCATTCTGAATGTGAAAAAAATCCTCCAGGGATTTATCTAGAAATTCTTCAAGTTATTCACACATGAATTCCTCCTGTGATATCAATAAAAAATAATAATTCCTTCAGGATTTCGCCGTGCTTTTTTTTAATTACTATTTCTATTTTTTTTTATTCCTCCAGGAACTGCTTTCCTGAATAAGTTTTTTTTCTTTTTCATTTCACAGTCTGCGACCTTTCGTAGCGGAGACATCTCGGACGGTGGAAGTGTTGGTTGGTGCAGCATTAAACATGACGGATTGGAGCGAACGTTCACCACTGTGCGAAGCGCGACAGCAACTTGGGTCCAATAGGATAGGACCACTTTTTCCGGCTCAGAGGCCGCCAGTCAAGATAGGGAAGTACTCCGAGAAGCGGCGCACAGTGCTTCGTCCCTTGGACAAAAGTCAAAAAATCAACTTTCATATTCGAAAGAATCAAGTAGGCCATGATGTTGACATATATTTTGAGCGTATAATACTGATACCAGAAGGTCCGTGCGTTAATCAAAACAAACCAAAACACCAGGTGTTGACAAGTAGTTTCATTGTTATATATAATTTATTGTTTTTGTGTCAATACAATCCCTTTTTAATTCGCTTTATTCCCATACTAATCACATTTTCAAAGTGAAAGTCGCTAAGGATCGTGTTGAAACAAGTAAGTAGGAGTCATTCCGTTCAATTTTCTGTGATATATTTTAAAAATTGTAGAAAAAGATGCTTCTGAACAATAAGCTCTTTAATACAGAAGAAAATTAAAACTCCTATCTTCTTCTAGCCCAAACAAAAAAGTACCTCAAAGTACCTTTCTGAAATCCAGTTTAATATAAAATTTGAAGTATTTTTCAAATTCTGAAAGTGATTCCAGCTGCATATGTTTGCCGATTGTATGTCATTTTATGATTTTTCAGTTATGCTGCCACAATCATCAATAAAGATTGTTTCAAGCAATGGTATTCTGCCAATCCACGTATTTGAAAAAATCCTGTTGTGGATTTCATGTACGGTTGTTATAGCACTGATTCTTTCTCCCAGATATTTGAAAACAAGTTAAATACGTTTAGCAAATTTTATTGCTGCAAAATACACCAAAAACGGGGTAAATATAGAAGACCATACGATATTTTTGTGAAGCAAAACTTCGACTGATTAGCAAAGCCAGTTTTGCTTCCGCGCCAACAGAAAATTGGCGATGCAGAGTTTTCCTATTCGGCTGTAAAGGCTGGCATGGGAAGGCCTTTCATACCGTTCAATGAATGTTCAAGAAAAACCTATATGTATCTTATCAACAATAACACTGCGGAACACGATTTTGTCTCAAGCATCAAAATACCGCTATTAACTTAACTAAGAGTTGCTGAGTCAATTGCCGTTTTCAAAAATATCACAGCACGTCTAGTTTTTGAGATGCTGGCTGTTGAAAATGCAAAATTTGCCTACATCAGCCAACTTGCATGCAAGTTTGACAGCTTTTATGGAAATTTATTTGCTTAATTTGCCACAGAATTCAAACTTCATGTGTTAAACAATACTTACCATAAAAGATCATAATATTGTCGGCGCTCAAAAATTATTTTTTGATGGTTTTGAAAATAATTGTATTGTGTCAAATAAGAGAAACGAAGAATTTTGTATGGTGACTGCAAACATGTTGAAAAAAATTGGTTTAATCTAAAATTAACCGTGCAATTTCAACCAAAGTATATTTATCTATCTATATAAATAAAAATGGAATTGTGTTTGTATGTCACGAAATGGCTTACGAACAGGTCAACGGATTTGAATAATTCTTCCTCAGTTTTGTTCGTCAAGGGTTCCGACGTGTTCGTGTGTATAAAAATCCCAGGATATTCACCGGGAAAGTTGAAAAAACGAGCGCGAACGAAACTGTCATTTTATATGGGACGATCAAAAGCGTTTTTTAACAGCCTACTTGATGGCAAGACGAAGTTTTCCGGGACCACTAGTCTTAAATGAAAGTGAAAGTCTTATTTTGCATGCTTGGTGGATAAAATCACAAAAAAGTTTGATAAATCATGCTTTAAATTTTTATGTAAACATCAATAAAACCAGTGTTTTATTCAACTTTGGCGACCTGTAGCTAAAAATTGTGACGTGCTGGAACATTTCTGAGAACGGCATCAGATTCACCAACCCCAAATCTACTAGAGACACATAATTTGGTTCTCAAGACAACCAAAATGTCATTTTTGTTACGCTGTGTAATGAACCTGAAGAGCTCGCGTTCGGAGCCTATGGATCAAATTGTTTCTAATAATCATCAAACAAAAACCCACGACATTTCAACTATCTTTGTAGAAAAGAAGATAATGATTCGATTGATATGTTTTTGGATGATTAATAGCTGGTAAATGGATTGTATTGCTAATAAAAATAAATTTTACATAACCTTTTTTATTGGGTTTGATTTTAGTCGTTGGAATAATCCGTGCTTTAATATGTTTATAACAATTTAATTATTGAGACACTTTTACATTTACGCATACCACATACATCGTTTAAATAACGACTTTCTCCTCAACTTCTTAGGGCAAAACCGCATTAAACATCCAGTTCCAGACTTTTGTCCCCAGGTGCCATACGTTCGAAGCACTGTGCGGCGTCGCACGTAAGAGACCGGAGCAAGCGTTCATCGGCGAGTGAAGCGCGATAGAAGCTTAAGGTGAAGCGGCGTGTAACTCAAAGAATCATTAGAATCATCATTGATGTAATAGTAGTAGTGTCACCTTTCCATGTATATTTTCAAAACAAACTAACAAAAAATATTACATTTGTGTTAAGCATATTTTTATGTAAACACATGGGAAATTTAGTAGATTGACGAGTATTTAAAATCAAAATCAACTGTACAATCGTACATATCAAAAGAAAACATTACAATTTAATGAAGGGCAACGGAATTTATCTGTTTTTTATTGGATTTATCGCATATTTTAGTTACGCATCGGTACGGTTTATGTTTGCAAGGGATGACGGTGTTGCCAGGTGATTGGTGACAGATTTTTCTAGCAATTGTTACATGCTTGTTTTCGGAACATTTGCTGCATATTATAAAAACTTATCATTTTGCAAATAGTTTTCCATCACAAGATCACTGATATAATAAAATTATATTGATTTTTGTGAACAATTTACATTAAATGCTATGATTTTACAGATAGCAACTCTGACATCACTGCGCTCAACGATCGCGATGATTGTGCACACACGATAGACGCGTCGCGACGCATCCCGACGCATCGCACTGTGGAGCTTTTCAATTATTTTGGGTGGTCCAAATTGATAAACACTTGGTATGATTTTATGCTTCGTAGAGATGGTTTCTGTAATTTGAGAGAATCGAAAAACAAACAACGTATGAGTTTCAAGTTTCTATGCTTTGCCCGACCTCTCCGCACTGAAAATTAATACAACAGAAAAAAGATGGATATTTTAGACTATGAACACAGGCATGTCTCAGTGTGCGGTGGCGGCGTCGATTCGCAGCAAGTGAAAACCATCGCCATAATAGTTTTGAGTCGATGTGGGGTATTTATTATATTATATTGACATTGGTTACGGTTGATAAAACTTTATAAATATTTGATTCCCGTTTGAAATGTGTTTCTTTAAGGAAAGTGAATGAAAGATTTGTTTAGTGGAAGTGTAGTGAACGCAATATGAAATCCAAAACACAAATGCTTGCTGCAGAATTACAATGGAAAAGGTAAGCACCTTCTATTTACAAGTGTAGTTGTGTGAGGCAATGAAATGCGGCATGAAATCGGAGATTTTTTTTGAGAATATAAATCTCATGTATATTGTCGCTAAATTGATATTCCTGTATCTGAAAATGTTGATTAAATATTGAAATACCACCTGAAGTATTTTTCTTCGCATAAATTATCCATTAAATCAGGTGATAAGCAGTTATATTTCATCGATGTTGCAAATACCAATACTATCATAACAATATGTTAATGATTTTGGAAGAAGCCATTTTGTGATGACGCACCAAAAGGCCTTAAATCGCTTTGGAAAGGACCATTTCTTCCGGCTCAGAGGCCGCCGGCCAGGATAGACAATTACTCCGAGGAGCGAGGCGGCACGGTCGCAACTTCGCAGGTGACCTCCTTTGAAGATTTGCCCGAGCAGCGTCACACTCGTTTGTTTCTGGCCCACGCCTAAGGACATGGATGCCTCAAGGAAGCAGCGAGAAAGCAGGGTGCACCTAAGCAGGCGCGCGTGAGTACTAGTATGCCAAGAAGAAAACAAGAATGAAGAAGTACTAGCTTAGTAGTTAGGGACTAGTAGGGGAGAATAAGTAATGTCTAAGTAGATGTAATAAAAGGTTTGCACACTAAATATTCTAGTTTGTGGCGTTTTCATGTTGCTAGCCGGCCCGATCAAAACCCTTTTATCTCGACAGAGATCGTTTCACGACAACTGCTATCCTGAATAAATTTGTTGAGAAATTCCTGGATACGTTGCTCGAGGGATTCCTGGAGCAATCCCTGGAGAAATTTCTAGAAAAACAAAATCCTAGATAAATCCCAAGTTAAATTCTTGCAGTAGCTTATGGAGAGATTCTCGATGAAATTTCTTTGAGAATCCCTGGAACATCAAATATGCTCTTCGGCTTCGCAGTTTTTATTTTTTTAACGACATTTTTGTAATAAAGACAGTGTAGACAAAAAGCACATTTCTTCAAAATAAACAGTTGATTCTCTACCAGCTCATCCCTGGAACAGTTTGCAGAGGGAACCATGTTTAGAATTTTTCTAGAGCAATCCTTTGAGGAATTCCTGAACAAAAAACTGTAGAAATTTCTCCAGGAATCTCTGGATATCCCAAGATAAATCCCTGGAAGAGTCTCTGGAGAAACTCCCCGAAGGATGAAGGAGGACTCCTGGAGGCATGTCTTAAGAATACTTGGAAATATTCCGGAAAGAATTATTGCAGCGATTTTGTTTGTAGAATCCCTATAGAAATCTTTAAAAATCCAAAAAGTTTTCTCAGGAAAAATCCCTGGAATAATCTTTGGAGGAATATATGGAGACATCTGTGGAAGAATCCATGAAGAGATTTTCCAAAAGGAATTCATGTAAAGATTTTCCCAATGTAATCGCTAGAAAATTCTTAGTATAATTTTTGATGGAATTGCTGCTGGAATTCATGGGAGGAATGTCGAAATGAACTTTGGAAAGAAACCCCGTGTGATTTTTGGGTGACCCAGAACGAATTGCGGGAGAAATTTCTGGGGAATCCCTAGAGGATTACCTCAAGAAATCCTTAGAGTAAGTTATGTATCAATTTTATTGGTGGTAACTCTGGGAGAATTCTTGAGGAATCCCATGCAGACTTCGGGGGTTTTAGAACACGTGTAAGAATTCCTAATGGAATCACCGGAGCTATCCCTGAAGCTATCCGTGGAGGAATCTTCGAAATAGTTCCTGGACGAATCTCGAGAAAACTACTTGGGGATATCTTTGCATGTATTCGTGGAGGAATCCTCAGACGAAATTCTGGATAAATCACTAGCGAAAGTTCTCGAGTAATCTTTGAAGAAACTACTGATCCTAGTGTAAAGCCTTGAAAATATCTTTGCAAAAGTCCTTGTACAGATTTTCTTGAAGGAATCATTGGAGAAGTCTCTGGAAGATTTCCCCGGAGAAATTCCGGAGTATTCCTGAAACATCCCTGAAGCCCAATCAGATCCAGTCTAAAATATCTCATGGCGAACAAAAGTGCTTCCTGGAGGAATCTCTTGCAAAACCCCTAGTGGAATCCCTAAAGAAATCGCCGTAGGAAGGAATTTCTCACAAAATCCTTGTAGGCATCTTTGAAAGTAAGAATTCCTTCTTCATATGTCATTAATTGTTTTAGCTACAATTCGGTAACTGATTCCCAACTTGTTAACGCGAGAAGCTCTTCTTATGCATCCCATTAACCATTTCCAAATGCACTTTTGATGAAGTTACAAAGTGAAACCCATTCCATTACTCAACCTTTTTTCCCAACAGACCTTCCACCAAACATTACTCTCTCCCTCCTAGTAAAAAGTAACACAATCTGTCCCTCGTTTGCATTCGATCCCTCTTGCAGCTCAAACATGATAGAGCTACCACCATTATGGTTAGTCCTTCGGCACAGCATGCTAATAAGCTGCTTCTGTTGTGGAATCTAGCTGAGTAAGCACTTCGTCGAGGACGAGAACTTTGGCTCCCCAAGAAGCACACACATGGCAAGGCCAACAGCGAAGCAGCCACTCTGCTTGCAGCTTGTTTAAATTAATTAATCGATATCGCATCGGAAAATCTGCTGCCATCGACAGTTTTTGGCATTGCTCCCTGCCGAGGATGGCTTGGGCAGGTTCTTGAGAAGTTTTTCTCACCGCTGGCTGCTCACTGCCACATCCGGGCCGGCCCGGAGGATGATGGCGAACCTGTCAAGTGGAAATATATACACCATTAGACGTGGAATAATGGCAATATTCATTACGATAACATTTACCAGCTAATAGAGCTGTTGAATCTGACCTTGGGGAGTTGTTCGGCGAGTGGCCATGCTGCCAGAGGTGGACGGCTGTGCTGTTTTTCATGAGCTCAATAGAAAAAGTGTGCTTTGAAGATCACGGTGTGTCTGAATCCGTTATAAATTAATAAATTAAAATTCATCACTAGATCAGACTCGTCTAGGATCCGAGTCTAGTACACGACAATAAGCGGCCTTACAGTTGCGTATCTGCCAAAGGATGCAAACTCTAATAGAACTTAATGGTATAGCACTAAATTCGGTTTTCGTGCACAAAAGGTATTCCACTGAAGAGCTCTACCATTTATTATACATTTTTCTGATGATAACGCTTTCGAACACACCATGAAGTGGCAGTCAAGGTGGCAGTCGGACCGCAATGGGACCATTTTGAATTTGATGGGATCCAAAATGGACTCGAATCTACACGTTGCTCTAGAGTGGCGCTTCAGTGCCAGCTACCTAGAGCAGGGAAAAAAAATCAAAAGGTCCACAATAATAAAAGCAACGACCACCACCGGGAGAGGAGGGTTGTTATTTTGCTTCGTTGGTTGCTGCGAGGATAATTAAATGAAACGTAATGTACTTGTTTATGGGGCAACATTTCCATTGAACGTTGCGTTTGGTTTAGTTTTTTTTTTGGAAAGGTGGAAAAGCTGAATGGTTTGTTCAAATGGCGATTAAGCCGGAATGGCTTTTTGGTAACTCGTTGGAAATGGGATGTGACTTGGCATACTTATCGGTTGATTTGCAGCCCGAGACAAAGACGAGTTTATGTGTAAGGTTTGAGAAAAACAGTTTAATTGGTTTTTGTAATCATTTAGTTTTATATCAAATAATATATGTTGGGAAAGATAAAAGAAGTTTGCCAAAATCTTATCAGGGGATGTGTACCTTTGAGAGAAATACTTTACGCTTTCAAAAACATCTCTTGGGTTCAGAAAAATAGTAGTGAAATCAGATTCAATAATTCCTAATTTTGGCGTTCTGTCCCTTTTCGAAGAAAATTTTGACAGAGAACAACAAATATGCTCAATTTAAATTTAACAAAAGTTGAAACATATCTAGGACAGATCCTGCTTCTCATCTTCAGTGTTCTTATGAACACTTCTACTGTTATTAACCGAGAGCTTCCTTCGCCAAAGTTGCCATTTTTGAATTCGTATATCGTATGGCAGGTACGACGAGACTCCATGCCCAGGAAAGTCAATGGAAACTTTTCAAAGCACCTGATAAAGAAATCGCTCAAAATAATGGAATTAGGATAGTGAAGAAGTAGAGTAAGAATTCAACGTTTCTGAAGATGTCACTAGCTTGTGGAGTCCTATCCAAGAAGCTGTAGCTATAACTGCACGAGAAGTGATTGTCATTAGCCAACTAAAAAGACGAAACAGCTGGTTCGATGAAGAATGCCGCCAGGAGCCGTATGCTAGTGGCCGGTAACCAGCAGAACAGATAGCGGTAGCGTGAGCTAAAGAAAAGCGAATATAACGCAGATAGAAAGGGCAGCGCGAAAAAACTGTGAAAGTTTAAGCAAAAGATAGATGAACTGGAATGATATGCGTGGATTTTATGCAATAGGTAACTGCGCTAAGAGTCGATCTGTATGTGACGTTTGACGGAAGGAAACAGCAAGGCTGATTTCTGGTGCTTTTTAGAGACTTGGTCTCTATTTTTTATGCAAGACTCTAACTGCCCATAACTGCATGTTTCATTTTCGGTTGGTTGGTTGATTTGACTTTATTAACGAGATTTTTAGCCCTGGGCTAGTTCATCTCGGGACCGACGGCTTTACTTTCCTTCCGAAGGAAGTCGTCACTATAAATTTTTACGTCATAAGTGACTGTGTCAGGGATGGGATTCGATCCCAGGTCCTCGACGTGAGAGGCGAGTGTTCTAACCACTACACCAGGTCCGTCCTCATTGTTTCATTTTCGACAATTTCGAGTTAATACCGTGGAGAGTCATCAAATCATAAATACTTTCGATCAACTTTCTGAAATCTATTAAATTGTTCTATAAAATTCGAAAAAAAAAATGTCAAGTTGTTTTATCACATTAGTAATTGTAACCGCATAACAGTCACATTCAGATCGTAAATGAGCCTCGAAATATAGTAGCAATACATTTTTAGAAACTTCGGATTTCTTCCATACTGGCATAAAATCCACACTTGGTAGTCCATATACTCAATGCCTACTTTTGTGGAATTTTACGAATACGCAGTCATGGGCAGCTAACAGGTCTCTATTTTCAAAAAAAAGTTTACAAAGTCTCTTTTTCTCGAACAAAATTGTTTCTAATGGGGATTTTTTTTTATTATCGTACAAATCTTCGATCAAAGTCTTAAATTTTGTTGTAATTGCTGACATAAAAAAGCATTACACGACATAAGTTTATGCTTTTCAAACAAAACTAATTTCAAGATTGAAAAATAAATTTCCTGAGCTTGAAAAAATAATTTATCTTTCTAATGGTTGCGGAGAGCAGTACAAAAATAAATCGAATTTCAAAAATGTATGCAACCATGAAAATGATTTTAAAATTAGAGCAGAATGACACTTTTTCGCAACCTCACATGGAAAAGGTCCATGTGATGGTATCGGTGGAAATATTAAGCGAATGGCTAGAGATGCTAGTATTAGAAAGTCAGCGGAAATTAATAACGCCAAACAGTTTTTTGACTGGGCTGTGTCACAAAAGGTGAAAGACCAATTTAAAAAAGATTGGGAATTCATCTATGCAACTGAAAATGACTATTCAGAGGCTGAAAAATTACTTCAGGAGAGATTTTCTAACCTTGTTTCAATTCCTGGAACAAAAAAATATCATTCATTTATTCCAAAAGACGAACGAAGCATTTTTGCGAGTGAATTCTCAGATCCACATGAAAATCAAGAAAATACAGCATGCTTTGTTCTTAATACTACAAAGAAACGAAAATCTTCTGGCGGTAGCAACCAAAGGCAATCTTCCCGGTTGAAAAAATAGATAGTTTTAAGATAAAATGTAAGTTATGTACTGAATAATTGAATAAATAAAATTAAACAATAATATAAAAAGAATCTCATTTGTTCCATAGAAAAGAAAGAATCCCTTGGAATGGAAAAGAAACTGTTTTTTCAGCTTTGCTTAACGGTGTAATGTTTCATGAAAAATATAATCCAATCCGACTTATACTTCATTAAAACCAATCCCATATCGTTTCTTTCAGATCTTTTAGAAAATTTGCAATTGCTTTGATAAAAAAACCTTGTTTTTCTGATGCTTCGATTGAAATATGGGTTTTCAAAGAAAAGGCTAATATGGTCATTTTTTCACAAAATTGACCATAGATCAGGAACTAAAGAAAAGTACATCCTAAAAGTCACAAGAATTGAAGTTTATAAAGTTTCTTTCTTAAAAATATTTTATTAAAAAATTTCCGCGAGTTCGGGCAAAGATTTTCCAGCTTTTCTTTATGAATTTCCCTAACGGTGGAAAATTTTGTGGAAAACTTTTTCCAGTTCATTTTTTTTTTGATTTCTGAGAAAATTTGCTTAAATTTTCATATTAAAACTTTGTTTCTACAATGTTTTGTTCTTGAGTTATGATTTTTCAAAGAAAAGTCTTATATGGCACATCTGGACATTTTTCACAAAATTGGCCATAACTCAAAAACGAAAAAAAAGTGCATTCCAAAAATTTCAGTGATTAAAGCTTATAAAATTACCTTCTCGAAAATATTTTTTTGAAAATTTTCCACGAGTTCGGGCATAGTTTTTCCGGCTTTTCTTTACGAATTTTCCCAACGGTGGAAAATTTTGTGGAAACCTTTTTCCAGTTCATTTTTTTTAAGATTTTTGAGAAAATTTGCTTAAATTTTCATATTAAAACTTTGTTTCTACGATGCTTCGTTCTTGAGTTATGATTTTTCAAAGTAAGTAGTGTCAAGGGAAAACAAAAAAATTCCACCTGAGTTTTCCGGAAAAATAGGCGATCCTGAATTTTTCTCAATTTTTTTATTCATATATCCATGAGCCCTGCCTGTGGAAAAAGTTTCATGAAAATCTGAGACCCTTCGGCCCAAACCCGTACGGTAATAAAAAAAAATCCCCAGCTTTTACAGGCATCCCTCCAGAAATTTTTTTTAGATATATCCTCCAGAGACTTCTTAATGAATAATGCAAGGAATTTCCCCAGAATTTTCTCCAGGAATTCTAAAGCAACTTCCTCCAGTAATTTCTTCAAAAATCACTTCGGAAATTTTCTCAGATACTATTCTGAAACTTCCTCCAGTGATTTTTTTCCACAAATTCTTCCATCTATTTCTCCAGTAGTTACTCTGAAAAGATCTTCTAAAGTTTGTCGCAGTTCTTTCAAGAAAATCCTCAAATGTTCAATCTAGAGTTTTCTGAAGAAATTCTTGAGGAGATTTCTCTAGACGAATTCCATCCAGAATGAGTCGAAAAAACATCGTGCTCGATAATCTTCGATTTGGATTAAATTTTACACATGTTCTTCGTATGGTAGAATAAGTGTTTTTCATAGAAACCCCGATCATTTTGACGCAAGAATAACTTTTGAAAATGGCCTATATTTTTTTGCATTCAAATTTTGGCTTTCTCGTAGTCCTACTTAGCAGCTAGGACTGATTGTTGTAATTTCAGCGGACTTGTTTTCAAGTCCTTGCTGATATTGGTTTATCTCTCAACAAACTCGATGATTACATCGAGTTGCTCAGCAGCTACCTGCATTTTCGGGAGATACTCCCTATTACGATCCATGGGCTCGATTAGTCCCGGACCATCGATCACCTCGCATGTTGCACTGGAGCGGCCAGTGCCTGTCGTCGTCACAGTGTCTAGGCTTTTGTCCACACTGTTCTCACTTAAGTTGATGTTGGTCTCCTCCTTTCTTGGCGGGAACCTTAACCGATTACTGATGGGTCCAGAAGCATCACCTTCACATTCCGCTAGTTGTCCGCTGGAGAAGACCCATCAATCTTCTCTTATGGATTTTCTTAAGAGCCGCTATCTATCTCCGCTGGAATAGTTACCTTGTGATCCAATGGTTATCTATTCAAGCAGGGAGGCCATGCTAGGGTTGACATAGTCCTTCATGGGGTACTGTGTTCAGAGCCGAATCTTCACAAGTCAGGTAATGACATCTGAGCCTACTCCCGTCTAGTTGGAACAACCAGGCGACGGATTTGGAACGTACTCTAAGGCCTGCCACGGACGGGGGCAGCGTGCGCCATTAACCCACTCGCCGGTTCGGGCCAGTGTCATCCAACCCTACTAAGGGTGTAGAATGTCACCGCTGTCAGCCTTAATGCATATTATCCAGTACGTATACCGTTACTTATCCTTAGTCGTGCACAGCCAGTAGGGTTACCAGGGGCCATTTTCCTGCAAATTTCCCAGTTAAAATCGAAAGACCAACTCAATTCGCATGCCATTTGGAAAGATAGGACTATTCCGCACTTGCATCAACCGTTTGTACATGGAAAATGTGTTTATTTTATCTGAAATGAATTTAATTGAATCAGTTCATCCTACAACCGTTACAACACGTTACACACAGAAATTGAAGTCGTCGAAAATTTTTCAAATGTAAACAAAAACTTTTATTCAAATTTCTGAACTAAAAGCATAGAATTTCTTCTGTTTTCCATTGTCAAACGGTTGATTAGGCTATAGGCGGGCAAATCATACAACCAGTGTCGTGGACTTTGTCGCCAAACGATAAAAAGCCTGGTTTCCAAAATATATACTTTGAGGGATATTTCAGGATCCTGCCTAATTATTAAAGATGGCGTCTTCGGCAAAGTTAGAAGTGTCATGTCTACCTATCTCAAGTGATATTCATTATTCTCTATGACTCTGGTACCTTTTACTTGTTCGTACCTACGGGGTTTCTGAGCTAGGGGAAATGGGGGTAGTTTGCCCATGTTAAGGAAAACAGCGATTTTATATGTAAAACATTATTTTATGCTCTTTTTTAATGATGGTCGAATAAACAAACATTTTATCTATCAAATAGTAGAAACAGCTATCCATTTTAGCTTTTCTGAGTTTTATAAATCATTTTTTAAAAATGCTTGCCTAACTGCATATGTATTGTTTTGCGGGGTAAAACGCCCCGCTTCAGTACGGCGTTAGCCATGCTGTAAACGTACGCACACAATCATGCTTGTTTATAGGTTGCATACATCCGGGCGTTTGTTCAGATGTTATTGTTCAATAATAGTATACATGCTGATGCGAAAAATGTGCATTTGTAAGGTTCCAAATTACGCGTAACTTCAATATGGCATTACGTTTGGTAGAATTTGAATTCAAACGGCTGTTTTGGTGTTATGAAATAGGGGTGGGCGTTTTGCCCCCAGAGTTGATTAAAGTTAAGGTCCTTCAATAAGCTTTTTAAGGACAAATTCAACATATTTTTTGCATTTTATATAAACTATGACAATGCACAAGTTGGCTCCCGGCGATAGTTTCAGAAATTTGGTTATTTATCGACCTAAAATTTGATTTGCGATCTTCAACGCACAAAATTGCAACGAAAAAAGACATTTCCCGGAAATCATTTTCCGGATACTCCATTTCCCGGAAAGACATTTCCCGGAATGACCCATTTCCGGAAAACCATTTCCCGGAATAACCCATTTCCCGGAAAGCTACTCAATGATATATAAAATAAACAATTTCCAGTTCAAAGCCATTTTGAAAGCAAAGTAATATCGGAATCATGAAAACAATGTAGCAAGCTCCAAGAATACTTTGTAAAATGCCACTCGTTTGTCATAGATTAGTTCTTCGACGTTCATACCAGCCACGAAATGCATCGAAAAGAATTATTTAAGTCACCCCTATGCCCAATTTTACCCCGCATGGCGGTAATATTTCATTGATATTTCAATGCGTTATTGCATCCTGATTTTTCATGTTGAATAAAACTATTTCAAAATTTTGTAACAGGCAACGTGATTTTAGCTTTTGTTCTTATATTTAATATTCTGATTTGAAAGCAGTTTTACCGGCTAATTTAGTAGCATAATATTTAAACTTATTCCTGCGAAAACCGTGAAAAAAATATGCAATTATTTGAAATGAAAATATGGCGGATTGCGTCATGATTATATATTCATGAAGCTGTCCGCCATATTTTCAGTTTTTTTTAATAAACCGAAATTTAGGATTTTTTTAAACGATTACAAGCTTTGTTAAGTCTATTTATATATCATGTAGACCAATTTTCTAGATCTCATTTCCCTTTGAAAGGTTTACAGCTGCAGATTTACTTTAAGACTAAATAATCTCAAGACATTTCAAACCTCTATATCATTTTTGTGCAGCATGTGAGAAAGTTATTGCCTGGACCATTTTCGTGTTATTATGGTATAATTATTATTGTCCTCACTTTCTACATTTTCATTGGATAATTGCCCTTCTTCCATACATAAGCTGTTTTTTCTAGTTATGCTATTTGAACAATTAATAATGTTTAAACTAATAAATAAATCCATCAAAATGAATCTCAGTTATAGCTACTGCCATTTTCATAGAGAATCACCCTTCTTTTGAAAATTTGCCGTTCTTCCGAATTATACCGATAGAAACATTTTTGGCAAGAAGGCTGCTAATATTAAACATCCGAAATTTTCCCTTCTTTTAAACTAAGGTTTTTCTATTGAGTAATTGAATTTTATCAGGGCTGGGAATGGTAATAATGGTAGGTTTGAATGTCGCAAAACTCACGTGGCTCTTCTCACTACAGTACTTTAGAAACATGAATCTTATCAAGTAGCCTATTTTGGGTGCATGAATTTTCTTAATCATTAGTGTCATCCAAGGCTGTAAATGCGGAAAATGCTGTGTTTTACTACATTCTAGGTATTTTACCTACAGCACCGAGAGGCTGAATTCCACTGACTTCACTGACTGCGATTTGCTTTGCTTAGCTACTGTAGCGTGAATTTCATGACTTTTTGCAACCCTGGATTATACACAAATTATGTCACGCACATTTTTACATGTTGGACCAACTCTCTTCTTGCCAATTTTATAAGGCGACGCTTCCTTAACTCCTTCCGCACCTTTGGAATGAGACACTAGCTTGCACTTTATAATGTGATAGTGTTTCAATTGGCATCATCTTCTTCTTCTTTTTCTTTCTGACATGACGTTTCAACTGCTTTTCGGCTCTATGTTCATATTAGCACTCCCACAGTTATTAACTGAGAATATTCTTTAACAATTGACAAAGAAACTCTATGCCCTCAAAAGTAGAGGAATTTTCCAATCCTAAAAACCCTAGACCGGCGAGATTGGAACCTGCGATACTTACACTCCCGTGCATAAGTTTGGGTTCACCCCCTCAAAAACATACAAAAGTGTTCTGTCCATATCACTGTGATTACACGTCCAATTGAAACTCTCTAAGTCGCATTCGAAAGGCAAAGAGTTATTCTTACTTCGTATGTATTTTTCCAAAAACATTTTTTGAATTTTGTATACTAAATTTTTACTTTTCGTGCAAAAATTTCGTGGGGTCTCTTCAAAGAATATAAGATTACGATTCTAATGACACTTTGATTTAAAATTTTGGTCGACCCAATGCTGAGGAAATTGAATATGAATTTTCAGTGTGTTTTTTGAAAAATGTCACAACTTTAAGTAAAAAATTAGTATACAAAATTCAAAAAATGTTTTTGGAAAAATACATACGAAGTAAGAATAACTTTTTGCCTTTCGAATGCGGCTTAAAGAGTTTCAATTGGACGTGTAATCACAGAGATATGGACAGAACACTTTTGTATGTTTTTGAGGGGGTGAACCCAAACTTTTGCAAGGGAGTGTAGCTGGGGTCTTGCTCGTTAACCGCTACAAATTTTCGGGTTCCGCGAAAGTTTATTTTTAGTACATTCCGGGAAGTGGCGTTCCGGGAAATGGGTTTCCGGGAAATGGGTCATTCCGGGAAATGATTTCTGGGAAACGGCATTCCGGGAAATGTCATAGAATCAAAAACGGTTTTATACGTTTTCTACGATTTTCTTAAGAAAAACACATACAAATATATTAGGAGAAGCATTTTTATCCATTTTCTATAACCTAGGGTGAAAAAAAGTATTATAAACCACACCGTTCGCCCAAATCCAGGGTGGCGCGTTTTGCCCCCTATGGGCATATTACCCCCAGTTCCCCTATAAATACCAGGGGACTGTCACGACTGTCATTCTGCATACATTTCGGCTTTCATTCACATCGTTTTGGTACCCACTTTCTGGTCAGTTTGCCCTAACCTTGCTTCTGATTTTCGAGTATACGGCTCATACGCTGCTAGTGCTAGATTCCGGCAATTAAACATATCGCATTAAATCGTCGTAATTTAATACGCTTTTCACTTGTTCATCATGTTGTTTATTGTTTTACGCATCAGCGAGGTATCATTGATGTTCCTTCTTCTTCTTGATAGTACGTCCTTACTGGGACAAAGCCTGCTTCTCAGCGTAGTGTTCTTATGAGCACTTCCACAGTTGTTAACTGAGAGCTTTCTTCGCCAAAGTTGTCATTTTCGTATTCGTATCTCGTGTGGCAGGTACGATGATACTCTATACCCAGGGAAGTCGAGGAAATTTCCATTACGAAAAGATCCTAGACCGACCGGGAATTGAACCCAGACACCTTTAGCATGGCTTTGCTTTGTAGCCGCGGACTTGGGGTTGGAGAGGGACTGTGGACTGTTTCACATATTATTTTATTCTTTATTTGCAGGATATAAAAGTAAGGTAGCGCAAAATTTTGAAAACATAATTAGGTATAATCCTAAAACATTTCACGACAGATTCCTTTCACGATCCTTCTAAAACGGTTGTAAAAAGAGGTCGAAGTGCTCATTGACTTGATATATACGAATTTGATGTTCCTTTTTTTGATAAGTATTGATGATCGTATTCTTCGTTCCATGTATTTTTTTGTTTTTCGATAAATCCTTTTCGTTTGGACCTGGATAAACTAGACACTCAAGCTTCATCAATTCAGAAGTCTAAGTATCTACAGTATCATTATAAAAGCACATCAGAAATCCAATAAAATCATTTCTCATCATTTCTCCGAACCCTCAAATCAACAACGATAATCTCTATTTCCCATACGAAAATTTAGTTTTAAGATTATTAAAAATATAAACAAAAGTTAAAAAATGACAGTGAGAATTGATTATGCGAGAAGTCAGTAGCGTTAGGCGATATTGAATGTACGTTCATATAATTGATAATATCATTTTGATTATTCGATTTTTCGAATCGATATTTGGAGCACAAAAAATCGAGAATCTATTTTCTCCATACGATGCCTAATAATGAAATCAATAGCGCACTCAATCAATAGCATTGAAGTATTAAATATTTTTATGAAATTTCAAGAATAATATCAAGAATAATGGAAAAGTACCATTAATTTGAAACAAACCTTAAAATTGAGTCGATTCAAAAACATCTATGCAAAAGATTCGATCACAATATATCTGACATTTCAAATATGAATCGATTTAGTACTATCCATGGGAAAACATGGAAGCATTCTGAATGAGCCAGTGTATTTTCTTTTTCGCTTCTAAAATTAGACTATCCAGCGCGACGGCTGAAACGTTCAATTAAGTGTCCCAATCTCTGCATTTTCCAATATTGACAGCTTATGGCCCAACCCATGTGCATAGCATAGCTATAGGTACACTCCCGTTTCCACTGAGGAGGCCTACCGTGTGGTGTGGCCAAAGTGATCGAATTTTAATTAGATTCATTAGGTAAGCCTTGTACATTCGCGCCACGGAAAAACTAGGCGGATACAACAGGGCGGCAGATGATCTCGCGGCTTCTGGCACGTCACGGCGCGGTGAGTATGCTAAAAATATGCCAGTTTATAATTATTGAAAAATGGTAAACTATAAATATCGGAAACTTGCTGGCCGTGCATGTTCTGCCCCCGATTTCGGTCAACCGACTGGCTTTAGAGGGCCAAGATTGACGTGCTCAACGATGCACTCTATTTTCCGCTTCATCGCCGGTCGTTTGTCTCGCACTCGGAACAGGACAATTAGTGCTTAAAAATTAGACTAAATTGTTCGCTCCGAAGCTGTGGTCATTTGCCATTATCTTGCGCTTGGATTATTTGTTGCTGGCGTGGCAGAAAACTATATAGAGTAAAGTGGGGCAAAAGTTCGAGTGGGGTAAGAGTTTCTTTTTAAGATTTCTATCTCAATTCAAAACAAATCTTATAAATGTCATGGTGGTTCGAATGCTATTCAAGTAAGAGACTTTCAATCCAAATATCATAAAAATCGATTGAGATTTGGAAAAGTTATGGCTATTTGTAGTTTTTCGACGTGAATATTGTAATTTTTGATCAAACTTTCGTTGCATGGAACCAATTGAAGATAAAATCTTTTTCAATATTTTATGTAAGGGCGTTTCTAGGCCTATCATAAGGTTGCTTTGAAGTGTATTAGTTTTTGCATAAATGCTTGAAAACAATTTTTGGCCCATAGTGGGGCAAAAGTTCGAATCAGCGGGGCAAAAGTTCGACCCATGTATAAAATCACGGAAAAAATTGCAAATTGCCTAAAATCCACATATTACCTTCAAATTCAGTTAAATTTGTGTGATCGTGTGAAAACTGCTACCAAAATTTTCCATTTCCACTTAGTTTTGCGAAAAACTGCTATTTTTGAGTACATTACAATTAACTCGGTTTTTGGGCATTTTTATGATGAAAATTTAGTGTGTATTTTTCTCCAAACTTAAGTTTACGGCTGGTGTAAAGTATGTCTGTTATACAAGGATCGATATTTTGTGTTTTCGCCAGCGAACTTTTGCCCCACACTAGATTCGAACTCTTACCCCACCGGTGGGGCAAAAGTTCGAATAAGACAATCAATTTTAAAACTGTTATAACTAAAAATGGATAAATATTTTAACACAAGTTTATTCAGCAAAATTATAGCCAATATGTTGAAGGTTCACTGTATGGTATTTGTTTTGTTTCAACTGCTATTGTTTTCCTGGAAACTTTGATTATACCACTAAGGTCGTACTTTTGCCCCACCTTACTCTATGCAAAGCATAGAGTAAAGTGGGGCAAAAGTTCGAGTGGGGTAAGAGTTTCTTTTTAAGATTTCTAGCTCAATTCAAAACAAATCTTATAAATGTCATTGTGGTTCGAATGCTATTCAAGTAAGAGACTTTTACTCCAAATATCATAAAAATCGATTGAGATTTGGAAAAGTTATGGCTATTTGTTGTTTTTCGACGTGAATATTGTAATTTTTGGTCAAACTTTCGTTGCATGGAATCAATTGAAGATAAAATCTTTTTCAATATTTTATGTAAGGGCGTTTCTAGGCCTATCATAAGGTTGCTTTGAAGTGTATTAGATTTTGCATAAATGCTTGAAAACAATTTTTGGCCCATAGTGGGGCAAAAGTTCGAATCAGCGGGGCAAAAGTTCGACCCATGTATAAAATCACGGAAAAATTTTCAAATTGCCTTAAATCCACATATTATCTTCAAATTTAGTTTAATTTGTCTGATCGTGTGAAAACTGTCTCCAAAATTTAACATTTCCACTTAGTTTTGCGAAAAACGGCTATTTTTGAGTATATTACAATTAACCCGGTTTTGGGTAATTTTTTGATGAAATTTTAGTGTGTATTTTTCGGCAAACTTAAGTTTACGGCTGGTGTAAGATATGCCTGTCATAAAAGGATTGATATTTTGTGTTTAAGCCAGCGAACTTTTGCCCCACACTAGATTCGAACTCTTGCCCCACCGGTGGGGCAAAAGTTCGAATAAGACAATAAATTTTAAAACTGTTATAACTAAAAATGGGTAAATATTTGGACACAAGTTTGTTCAGCAAAATTATAGCCAATATGTTGAAGGTTCACTGTACGGTATTTGTTTTGTTTTAACTGCTATTGTTTTCCTGGAAACTTTGATTATACCACTAAGGTCGAACTTTTGCCCCACCTTACTCTATGTGTCAGTACCAGAAATTAGTGCCAAGTGTGAATTCCTTGTTATTCCACCTCCACCATGCAAACAACCCCTCTCCGGTTATGACACGTCATATAATTATGCTAATGATGTTATGTATATTTTTGCTCGACACTACATCCTTATCCTTTGCATGCAACGCGACGACACGATGCCTTGGCAGAGGGGTTGAAATTGTTTTACGAACTTTGCTGCGATGCGTTGTCGGGTGTTGTGTGAGTCGTCACACCGTCAACACGGAGCTCAACTGACAAAAAGTGTAAGCATAGCATTGCAATGCGGAATCCTTGACTGACCAGATACAATGCAGGGGAACGCTTGGTTCAATGCTCAGGTGGGGAAAATTTCATTTCTTCATGCGTGGATTTAAGTAAAGAATGTCCAATGATATTCCTTTGAAACATTGCAAACCAACTTCCCCTAAATGAGCGGCATGACTTGACGATGACGCCGACAATGAGAGCATAGTTCTCACGCACCCGCGGATATTACCTTCATAACGAAGGCTGAAATATGATGTGGCCTCGTAACTTCAATGCGCTGGCTGGTGGTTTCCTTTTGAATTACGTTGGGTGAGGGTGGAGCGGACGATGTGTACTACGTCCTCGCGCTTCACTGATGGAGTAGCAGCTACTCACAGGAGTAAGGGTTGATGGAAGCAGGATATGTACGCATTACGATGCGTTTTAAATGACGAGACAGCGCACTCGGTTCGTGACTGTGGATTGTGGCAGAGGTCATGTGCCATATCCTCGCTCAGGCATTGACGATAAGGGTGAAAGGTGAATGACAGAGAAGTGTTCTATCGAAGATCAAACATGCGTGCTTGTAGGTATAGTGATACCTAAATCGCGGCATTATGCAACGGGTTTTTTGATCCATGTTATTCCAATGTTGTCAGATATTTTTTTTATTCTGAAATTAGGTTCTAAATAATGTTTTTTTTTTATCTAGTTCATTTAGTTCATTTATTTGTGGCTCAATCGCGTTTAACGCTTTACGGAGCCGAAATTCATCTTTTGTATTATTTACAATGTATTGACTTTTTGAGTGCCAAAATTAGTACGGGATGGAGCCAGGGTACTCGTGGCAACTCGAGGTTAGTGGTCACAATTGTTGAAGGAGGGACATGGTAAGGATCGGGTTTAGGGTTCTCTGCAGCTCATCCGGGAGGTATATCGTAACTTTCGTCTCATGGCGTTGGTACCAATTTCGTGTCGGTATGCGTCTGCCGGATGGCCAGGATCCTCAATCCAACATAAAGGGGACAACACAGAGAAAAAAAAAAACTGGGGAAGAAAACACAAGAGAATTAAACTTTTATACCACACAAGCGAAGGAAATCGTAAATTGCGACCATATACATGTAATCACGGGTTCCCAACACATCTCTAACTGAAACATAGGGTTGTCTACCTCGGGCCTCAAGGGTATCCAAAAGTTGCGCTCTGGAGGCGTCCATATCCGGGCACTGCCAAACTACGTGATCGATGTCATCATAACCGGAACCACACCTATTACAAATATTGCTCACCGCGAGGTTAATCCTGTGCAAATGTGCATCTAGCGAGTAATGGTTGGACATAAGTCTTGACATCACGCGAATGAAATCTCGACTTACCTCCAAACCTTTCCACCACGCTCGCAAGGAAACTCTAGGAATTATGGAATGTAACCACCGTCCCAGTTGGCCATTTAGCCAATCGCTTTGCCAACCGCGAAGAGAACTTTGACGTACTAAATGAAAAAATTCATCGTGTGAAATTCGTCTATCATAAATCTCACCTTCCTCAGCGCCCACCTTTGCGAGAGAGTCCGCCTTCTCATTGCCATAAATTAGGCAATGTGAGGGGACCCATACAAAGGTAATCTTATATGATCTTTCGACCAGTGCACACATCTGCTCTCTTATTTTTGTAAGAAAGTAAGATGCATGCTTTACAGGTTTCATCGATCGGAGTGCCTCAATAGAACTGAGACTATCCGAGAAGATGAAGAAGTGGTCTGCGGGCATGTTTGAGATCATCCCCAAAGCGAAGTTGATTGCTGCCAGCTCAGCAACATAAACCGTGCAAGGTTCCTGAAGTTTTCGGAAGGCGGAATAGTTTTCATTGAAGACACCGAAGCCAGTGGATCCATTTATACGGGACCCGTCAGTGAAATATCTCCTGTAGGAATCGACATTCTGGTACTTTGCGTTAAAAACACGTGGGATAGTTATACATCGAAGTTGATCTGGAATTCCAAGAATAGCTTGTTTCATGGACAGATCATATTCAACAGAGGAACTGTCATTGGTGAAGCGTACACGTGGAGGGTTATAACATGGAAGGCTAATGTCAGATGACATGTAGTAGAGATAAACTCTCATGAATTTCGACTGAGTATTCAGTTTGAGCATTTCTTCGAAGTTTTCGATAACGAGTGTGTTGCTCACTCCACACTTAATAAGTATTCTTAGCGAGAGCTCCCAGAATCGGTTCTGTAGCGGTAAAACCCCTGCCAGAACCTCTAGGCTCGCATTATGTGTTGAGTGCATACACCCTAAGGCGATACGCAAACAACGATATTGAATTCGTTCCAATTTAATCAGGTGGCAGTTTGCTGCTGAGAGAAAACAGAAAGAGCCATACTCTAGAACAGATAGAATGGTTGTTTTATAGAGTTTTATGAGGTCTTCCGGGTGAGCACCCCACCATGTTCCGGTAATTGTTCGTAGAAAATTGATCCTTTGTTGGCATTTTTCTGTTAAATATCTAATATGGGTTCGCCAAGTGCCTTTTGAATCAAACCAGACCCCAAGGTATTTTGAAGTCAAAGACTGATCGATGTCTGTTCCCAATAGCTTAAGCTTTAGTTGGGCTGGATTCCGCTTCCTTGAAAATACGACCAGTTGAGTTTTTTGCGGAGCAAACTCGATCCCTAAATTTCTAGCCCATGTGGATAGATTATCAAGGGAATTTTGCAATGGTCTTTGCAAGATTTCCGCTCGTGGGCCCTTCATAGAGACCACAGCATCATCTGCAAGTTGTCTAAGCGTGCATGGTTCTTCCAAACAGTTGTCAATATCTTTAACATAAAAATTATAAAGCAAGGGACTTAGACATGAGCCTTGGGGCAGACCCATATAGCTAATTCTGGAAGTTGTCAGTTGACCGAGAGTGAAGCTCATGTGTTTTTCTGACAACAGATTGTACAAAAAATTATTCAATATTCCAGGTAGTCCACTATTGTGCAAGTTTTCTGACAATATTTCTATGGAAACTGAATCAAAAGCGCCCTTGATATCCAAGAAAACTGAAGCCAATTGCTCCTTGTCCGCAAAGGCTAGTTGAATATCTGATGAAAGCAACGCTAGACAATCGTTTGTTCCTTTACCCTTGCGAAAGCCAAATTGAGTACTGGAAAGCATATTGTTTGATTCGACCCAGTGGTCAAGTCGCAAAAGGATCATTTTTTCTAACAATTTCCTTAAACATGATAACATAGCAATCGGGCGGTATGAATTGTGATCGGACGCTGGTTTCCCAGGCTTTTGAATAGCTATTACTTTGACCTGTCTCCATTCAAGTGGAACAATGTTATGCTCTATGAATGAGTTGAACAGGTCAAGCAACCGTCTTTTAGCGATATCAGGGAGATTTTTAAGAAGATTAAACTTAATCATATCGCGTCCCGGAGAGGAATTGTTTGATGAAAGAAGAGCCATAGAAAAATCCAGCATAGTGAATGGTCTGTCCAACGCATCGTCACTCTGGGTTTCCCAGAATGGCGGTTGAGCTGGAACTGAGTCTGGACAGACCTTTTTTGCGAAGTTGAATATCCAACGATTGGAGTATTCGTCACTCTCATTTGAGGATGAGCGGTTTCGCATGTTGCGAGCCACTCTCCAAAGCGTCGTCATTGAAGTTTCTCGTGAGAGACCATCGATGAAACGTCGCCAATAGCTACGCTTCTTGC